>NW_027460313.1:12716204-12793091 GCF_050947875.1 Dermacentor variabilis
TTGTAAATTCCCACGTGGTGAGGTTCGTGTCGCGCGTCGTGTCAGAGTGTGTTGTGTGTGACCTGCACGCCTTCCGCAAAGCTTTGCACCGTCTGCTTGTAGCTTGCTTATTCTTTTTTTTCTTATCATGTCAATGGCATGAATTCATTTTATTACACTGAGTCCTTGGTTTTAAGCCGCCTCCCGTCTCATGCCTGTTGTCCACGGTCTATCCATGCCTGTCGACCACGGATCTTATCGTCGGTCAGTGGTCGAACCATCCATAAAAGCACGCGGATTGGGTTTGCTGTCTCTCCGTCCCGTCTGGTTCCCCCCCTCCCCCGGAGAGTGCCAGTAATCATACCCCAATCTTTGACACAATTCCTTTGTCTCTGGAAATATACGCTTATGGTTATGCCGACGACATCGCATCTTTTACACCCGCAACTAATGTACATTCACTACACCAGCCATTGAAGAATTACTTATGAATGCTTGAGACATGGCTGAAGTGGTTACGCACGTCGTTAAATGTTAGCAAAAGTGCGGTACTAGTCTTTCCGGTTACTGCACAGGTGCATATATCTCTACAAATGCACCCCGAAATCATTCCTCAAATCAACCCTCAAAGGAACACCGGATTCTCCTGCAGCAACGCTGGGATAGCTTGAGTGCTGTCACCCGAGCATAGCGGTAAGAAATGTTAGCATGGTGTGCAGCAGAAATATCCTCCGTAGGGATCTTTCAAGGAAGACCAAGAATATCCATTCCCCAGTAGATCCAAGCAATGGTAGCATAGTCAATTCACTAGATGGATTTCATGAGCTGGCGAGGCCGTTCTATAAGAACTTATATGCTGAACTAGCTGCCACTCCAGCTGTTTTTCCATTTGTTACCCCAACTGAGCCGCTGGAAGTTTCCCACTCAGCCATATGTAGTTGACGAAGAGCTCTTTTCGCCTTTGAAGACTATGAAGCATAATTGCAGTACAGGATTCGATGGTTTGACAGTTGAATTTATGTTAAGTTCAGGCAACTGTTAGGGAAGCCTTTCACATCAATGGTGAATAGGCTGCTCAGTAAAGAGACTTCCGGTGCCTGAAATAGATGGGCTAATCGCTATCCTTTGTATGGATGAGACCAGGGGCCCTATAACGTAAAACTATTCCAATATGTTTCTATTCCAATCTCCTGACGTCAAATTTGCGTAACCACCGACGCAAGCACCGGGCGGTCACGCGCAGTGTTGTCTGAACAGACCAATCAAACGCTCTCCTCGATGATAGGAGGTCACTTTTGTTTGCTTGAAAAACGAAAAACATTGCCTACACTGAGCGGCTTGTCGTATCTAATTGGCTGACAACAGGCGAGGAGAACGCTCAAGTGGAGAGGGATTCACTGGGGCAGAGCCAGTGCACTGAAAATCGATAACCGGAGGAAGAGGGTGGTGCCGGCGTCTGCGATTGGTCGGCTTTCCCTTACGTAGCTTGTGGTGGCTGGTAGAAAATCACGGCGGCATGCAACGGAAGCTTAAGAATGACGCTAAAACTGGCCCTCAGCAAAGAAGAGTTGGGAGAATGAGGTGGTAAACGTGCCGAAAGGGCTCGAACACGTTACACGGCCACGCAAGAAGCTTTATTATACGCAAATACACCCATGCTCTCCGGCAGGTGCGAGTAGCCGGCGTCTCAGCGATCGGCGGCAGCCGTCTTTTATTCCATTCGGAACGGGGCAGCCTGCGGCTATTCCGAAGAAAATTCAGTTTTCTTCGGCATACTAATGCTTCTTTATCGCGTACCCGTCACTTTGACGCAATGAGTTTGTGCGCTTTTGTGATGTCGCGTGACAGGCAGGTGAAGTGGGTGCAGCCCGAAAACTTTTTACCAATAGCCGAGGGCTAATGGTGAAAAGGGGTCGAATCAGAAATAACTGTTTTTCTTTTTTCTGTCAAATCATGCATAATCAGTGTGTACACATCATATCAGATGGGGAGGTATCGTGGTTTTCGCGACGTCGCGTGACAGACAGGTGAAGTGGGCGTGGTCGAAAAAAGTTTTCGACCAATCGTGAAAGGCTGATAGCCGAATTGGAATAGAAAAGTTTGGAATAGTTTTACGTTATAGCGCCCCAGAAGCACCGATCTAAGGCAATGACGTCCTTTCGCACTTCTGAACTGCGATTATAAGGTCAAAGCAAAGTGTCTTTGTTGCGGTTCACTCCAGTGCTTAATGCTGTATTGGGCCCCTTTCAAGCATATTGCGTTCAGGGTCGTTCCACTTTTTCACCAAAATGAATCCGGAGTCCTCAATTACAGCTTGCCTCTTAATCAAGTTTTGTTTTTGGCGCGTAAAATCGCTGAATGTCATTGTTAATATTAAAAAAATGACATAACGACGGCCCTGGCGGACTGAGACAAAATCTCGTGACTCAGCACTGAAACATCGCGCCGAGCAAGTAAATGAGAGTTTACGCAGTTTTTGAGATGAAGCACGATCGCAGGACTCATTCGCAAAATTTCGCTCACAATCCCAGGCACTTCGTGTTGCATATATATAAAGCTCTTACTGACAAGAAAAATCTTTAAACATTTTCTGTGAGAAGTGGTTTATCTCAAACATTAGTTGCACCCTGCTGTATTATTTTCCCCAAACGTAAAGACTGCTTTACATTATTTTCCTGCAGGCGAATCTCATTGCCAATTTCTATGGCAAAATAAATATTTTTGTCTAAAATAACATTTAATTACGCCTTTGTACCATTACTCATCCTCCCCCTTTATTCTTTCTTTCTGGGTTTAGTGCTCCAGCTACGTACTTAATCGGTCAAATACTAGCCAGCCTCAACTTGTCAGTTACTTGTTTTCAATACGTATGGCGCGCGTGCAGAACGAGGTATATTGAAAACTCTTATCTAGGCAAGGGTACTGCAACCTGTTTTTATAGCGCTAATTTTTATCTCGAGACGAACGTCGTCCGGAAAATGTCCTTACTATCCCCGGTTGAAGGAAAAGATGAATGAGTTACGCTGAGCCGATTAACTTCCAGGGTTGAGCTGTGACAGCACGGAAAACACTAAGTTTAAATTATTTAATCTTTCGAAGATCAGCATAGCAGCACAACACTACGTAACATTGCTTTGCCCAATAATTTCGTCCGCCCTTCCATCGGACGTTCGAGAACAGATTTCAGGTCAATGCTGCAAAACCAATGCATGCATCAAACACGCACCGTAGTGACCACTTCGTTTCCTGAGCATGTCATAAAACGTCTTTCGTGTTATGCAGCTGGGCAGCAACAGAATTGGAATGTCGGTGGCCAACGGAGCGGGTGACGCAACACGCAGCACGCCTGGTCAACTTTGTGTCGGGAACAATACGCTCGTCCTCCACTCTCCGTCACTTCAGCTAAGAAGCGGTTGACGAAGCAGGCTTTGTGCTGAAACAGCCACCGTTACGCTCTAGCCTCGTCGCCTTTGTGACTTAATGAGTTCGACGAAACTGGCTTTGGGCGCAACACGACAACGCCGCCTTGTCCGGATATGAGTGGGGAAGTTGCCGGAGGAACGTCGACGAAGGCCCCTTCCCACGGGCCGACCAAGACGCAGGACAATGGCTACCCGGGCGCGCTACTCGGGAAGGCTCCGAGTTCTACGAAATTCGTGTGATGTCGGTTTCGGACCGAGAACCTGTGTGTGGGTGTGCGTGTGTGTGTGTAAGCCTCCCTGTGGAGAGGCAGCGTGTTTAAAATGACTGGACGAACGTTTCCGTCCCCTCGGAATCAAGGGGGGACCAAATGCTTATAAGCCGCTGTTGTGCAGATGCTCGACACTTTCTTAAGCAGTCATGTTAGTCTGAGACACTTTCTTAAGCAGTCATGTTAGACTGAGACACTCTCTCAAGCAGTCGTGTTAGACTGACGTACTTTCTGTCGCAGTCATGCTAGACTGATGAATTGCATGTAAATACTGCAAATAAACCGTTATTCCTCGTTCTCGATGACAAGCAGTCCTTCCCTTCATCAACGTCCTCAGCGTGGATAAGTTGGACGACGGCATGGGCCAGCTACCTTCTAATTCATGCCCGACTCCAATCTTGACAACGGATCACGAGCGATGGCATTGAGCCCCAATCCTGACAGCCCGAGGTCCTCATCGCCCGCCGCACAGTACAAAGTGGAGACAACCGCGGTGTCTTCTACGGCGTTGGCCATATCCGTAGAGATGCGGCGCGGAGATGCGCCGTAGAGATGCGTTGTCGCGCTCGTGTGTCTTGTGCGTGGTTTTGCACTATATTACTGCCCTTCCCCTAGCTCCACTGGTGTCTGGTGTTTGTAATAGCAGAGCCACGCATAATGTTTTAATTATTCACCCTTCACAATCGACGGAGTGCAGCTTGGACCACGGACTATGAGTGAAAAGGAATACCGTTGAATCCAATCTTTACAATATACCGACCCTGTTCACACAAATAAAATAAGGCCCACTTTAGCACCCGACTTAGAGACGCATCTTATGTCGAGGACGATTCGTGTCGCTACTATATCACCAATACATCTACTGCTACGATCTCATAAAAAAATGTTGTCGCGGTCACAGCCATAGTGATCACCTTAAAACACCTTACATTTCCTTGCCATGTGTTCTTACTCACCACGCGTGAGTACGTTCAACTAGATATAGTTTTTTCCCAAATGAAAAAAATGTGGCGCATAAAACACGAGTAGCCGTACTAAGCACCGGTACTCACCTAACTCGAGTATAAGCACTCCACTCCGCGCTTTCTTTCTCATCGTAGAATGAAAAAGTGATGCATGCTACAAGAATAAAACAGAGAATATCAGTTTTTCGGGAATATATTCATGCAATGGAGCAAGAAGCTTTAGCATCATTATTGCGTTTGGGTTTATCGCTTCTGATGTCAAAGTCAGCTAGGTTAGATCATAGTCCTCAAACTGCCAGTTTGCGCGACCAATTTTTTTTAAAGGAGAGTAGAACGATTCATTCGTTTGGTAGAACGGTAGCCAGTGCCATCGAGGTACGAAACTGGCGTGTTTTATTACTGGTATTGAACTGCGAGGGGAACTCCCGTGCTTTTTTGAGTTTATGTCCCGAAGCAGCTGGTCATCGTGCTTTTCTTTATTTTTCATCTGGTCCGGGAGATAACGGAGGCAACCGAGATTACCAGACGTCGTGACCAATGCGTTAGCACGCCGTCCTTGTTACTAAGAGAAAAAGAACTTCAGCTTTTGTGCGTACAACCACTATCTTGAGCGCAAAAAAAGCGTGTTTCCCATGATGTGCAACCATGGGACTTCGGCACGTGTGGGCGATGGTATAAGAAGCCGTGTTTCTTTCAAATAAACGTTGTTGAAATTCAACGCTTGTGGTGTGGTTTTCTCGTCTCGTGTCCCGTCTACGTTTTGCGCTGTCAACACCAGGATGGAAAACCAACAAGCCCAAGCTGCAATTCTAGCGAAATACTAACGCGACAATAGCAGTGATGGGGACGTAAAAACGAAGTTTTATGCTGAAAACTTGGAGCAGAAGACGGGCCTATGGAGTCTCCCGCGGTTTTCAGAAGAAACGTGTCCGCGCATGCAGTCTGGGCATAGAGTTTTTTTTTAGGAAATGACAGAGTTCGGCCCAGCTCGTGGCAGTAGATGAAGAACCCTCGGTCCTAATTTTATCCTCCGGTAGGCTGCAGCAAGATGAATGAAAGAATATGCAATTCATTCGTTAGCGAGACCACAACACGTGTCACGCACAGAAGTGACACGTGAATACATGCCGCTGTGTTGAGTTGAGTTGAGTTGAGGATGATAAGTCGATTAGCAGAACTTAAGTTATTTCTGAAAGATACGTGTGTTGCAGTATTAGCCCTCTCGGAGGCTGGCCTACCAAGCGGGAGATCGTAGACTGGATATGTCGCCCATAAGAATTGCAGCATAAAGTCATTTCCCGCGGGAAGTGCCGCCCTTTACGTGTACGAAGAGAGATTCCTCATTTGGCTTTGAACGTCACCGATGTTTGCCCCGATAGTATTGAGGTAGCGCCTGTGAGGATACGGCTTGGCTTCCGAACTCTTTCTGTTGCATTGGTATACGTGTCTCCGCGGAAGAAGGTAGCAATGAACTTGTTTCTCCAGCAGCTTTGTGACCGTTGCCCAGCGGCCCAAATTATCTGCGGGGACTTCAACGCCCATCACTCTGTCTGGGGTGACAGGAACACAGATTCCCGCGGATGCAAACTTGTAGAAGTTATCGACAGCTTGGACCTGTGCGTGGCGAATGACGGAAGTCTCACTTTCTTCCGGCCTCCAGCCTCAGCCACATCCATAGACCTAACCTCGCATTCATCTGACGTCCGCGTCAAGTGGTCGACTGCACCTGACCGCATGGAAAGTGATCACTATCCAATGTTAGTGTTTACTGCCGGCTTCCATATGCGCGGCTCTAAAATTAGCCATGTTGTTAATTGGGACAAATACAGGGAGCAACTTGCATGTGTTTCTGGTGATGTCATAGACAAAATGATTTCTGGTAAGATGGCTGCTACCACAGCGGTCAAGTTGCCTAATCATTTTCGGACTCCGGATTTAAACTCAGGAACCGTTGCGCAGCGCGCAGAAGGGCGGAGCGACAACTGATGCGGAAGAAGGGCGACAGATCCTTCATGACGACCTTCAATAGGCTTAACTCTGCCATACGACGCCATACGAACAAGCTCTGTAGGTTGCAGTGGGCGTCCTTCTGCGCTAGCTTGACGGTTTTCTCAACTATGACAAGAATTTGGTGAGTCATTGGCAGTCTTGCTGGAGATTCTCGTCCTAGTAAACCTTTCGAAGCGCTTGCACTGCGCAAGCAGAAACCTCTCGTGTGCTTGGCAGAGCAATTTGCAGATGCATTTATAAGTGTAAGTTCAGGAATTCATCCCTGCGCTCTGCCTGCAACATTTGCGTCTGTGATGGATGCCCCGTCTACACTTCGAGAGCTACAGACAGCACTCAGCAGCCTGCGGTGTCGATGTGCACCAGGTCCTGACGGCATAACCAACCAGATGATGCAGAACCTACCTCTGGAACACCGCAGGAGGCTCCTAAGCTATCTCGATCGAGTGTGGGAGACTGGCGACGTTCCTCCTTCATGGAAGGTGGCTTGCGTTGTCCCAGTGCTGAAGCCCGGCAAAGAAATGACAGACTTGGCCTCGTATCATCCTGTATCACTGACGTCGTGCGTGGCTAAGCTCATGGAGAAGCTGGCCAGTAAGCGTTTATCTTGGTGGCTCGAAGATAGAAAGGCTCTGACAACATGCATGACTGGATTCCGAACAGGTTTAAGCACGCAAGATAGCGTCTTGGACTTGATAAGCCATATTGAACATCATAGAGCTTTCGGCCTTTCAACACTAGTTATTTTCCTAGACGTATCAAAGGCTTATGATAGCGTCCTTTAGAGCTCAATACTAAATAGTTGGCAGGCCATGGGCGTACAGGGCTATCTTCTGTGATTCATTCACTTTTTTATCAGTGATCCGAAAATTCAAGTGCTGTTAGGAAGTACCACAAGCACCGATAGGGCGGTATCGCGAGGTGTACCTCAGGGAAGTGTTCTTTCACCAACGCTCTTTAACATTGCAATGGCTGGTCTTCCCGCTTAAGTGCAAAAACATTGCAGGCATGTCCATATGTCGATATACGCGGACGACATTTGTCTTTGGTTAACCGGATATCAACACAAGCGTTTAGCTCTGATAGCTCGACAGGCATTACTTGCAGTTCAAAATTACCTTCAAGCTGTTGGGTTTACTCTCTCGGTGGAAAAATCTGGCTTCATCATGTTTCCAGGTAGAGGAAGAAGGTATGCACGGCTGAAGATAGACCTTAACCAATCTTGTCGCCAACAATTGAAACACAAGCGCTTTTTGGGCATCATTATTGACTACCGCGCACAGTGGCGACGAGCTGTGAACTCGGCTGTGACATCGATATCTTCGCGTCTCAATGTGATCCGTAGAGTTGCAAGTGAGCAATGGGTAAATCACCCTTCTTCAATGATCAGGTTGCACGATGCACTAGTGACGAGTCGAATAATGTATCAGCTCCCTTTATATTCCCCATCGATATCACAGCTGGAAAGACTTCAGGTTCTGCACAAAAAGGGCCTAAGAAGGGCTCTTGGCGTTCCGCAGACTGCTCCTAACAATGCAGTACTTTATGAATCTCTATCGATACCTCTTAGCCTAGTCGCTTCACAAAGGTTATTGATGCAAATTGGCCGCCTCAAATAGACGGCAGCCGGCCGAGCCCTTCTACAGCGCGTTCAAAAGACATCCGAGTCCCGAGCGTACTTGGCCCTTAATACTCTTAGTTACCTGGGTCTTGATGCTAGAGGTCGAACTAAGAGGCTGAAACCACCTTGGTCTTTCGCGAGCCTCGATTGTTCGTTCGCAATTCCTCACGTTCGTGCTAAGCGGAATTCTCCTTTGGCGGCAACGCGTTCGCTCATACTGGAACATCTTTAAACTGAATAAGCACGTCATCTTCAAATTTTTACTGATGGCTCTGCGGACAAGGTCAGAGGATCTAGTGCAGCTGCTTTTCCCATTCCCTCTTTGAAGTATGATTGGTCCGTTCGCTTCACTGCAGTCGTGTCCTCCACAACGGCCGAAAGCGTTGCCATTGAGGCAGCTCTCAAAAAGCTACGGTTTTGTACGCCTCAACCTGTTGTCATTCTTACAGATTCGAAATCCGCCCTTCAAATGTTAGAACACGGGTTCCCCACTGATCCCTTATCTCTAAGCTGCCTACGTTCGGTGCAAAATCTCCGTGTCACAGGCTTCTCCATACGATTCCAATGGATGCCATCACTCATAGGTATCATAGGCAACGAGATGGCGGACAGCCTCGCCCACAGAGCGCTGTCTGGGAATCCTTTGAGAAAAGTGCCTCAAGAAGACAAGAGACTCTTCAGAGAAGCGGTGTCATGCCACTTCAGTTCTTTGTGGAGCTCACCTCACAAGCCATGTGTGATCAAGGGTCTCAAAAGAAACCAAGCCACCTTACTGCTCCGCATTCGCACGAGCTCTGCTCGTACCCCTGCGTGGATGTATAAGACTGGCCTGGCGTTATCACCATTATGTTCAACATGTGGTGTGTGCGGTGACATAGAACATTACGTTATGTGCTGTGCTGTGTATAACGCGGAAAGGAGGGTGTTATTCGGTAACCTCAAGAACACAGGACTTCCTCACAGTTCTCTTCAGGACATTGTTTTCCCGCGCGGAAACCGGTTGCGTGGGAAGGGGGTCTCTCGCCTTCTGTTAAATTACCTACAGGACACGGATTTGGCTTCCACATGGTGAACTGAGGAGTGACCATTTGTGATTGGGAGGTCTGTGTCTGATTATGTGATTTATTTATTTTAAGTGTCGCTACGGTGGAGCAATTGCCGGCAGCAACTGCTAGGGTAATCGCACCAGCGTAGCCTACAACAACTCAACTCAACTCAACTTGAGTCAAGGACCTGCGCAAGCAAGAACAAGGGCAAGGCTGCGCGAAACGGGCGACGCTGCTTGCACGCGCGCGCTTAAAAAATTGAAATTAAATTATGGGGTTGTACGTGCCAAAACCACTTTCTGATTATGAGGCACGGCGCAGTGGAGGACTCCGGAAATTGCGACCACCTGGTGTTCTTTAACGTGCATATAAATCTAAGTACACGGGTGTTTTCGCACGTCGCCCCGATAGAAATGCGGCCGCCGTGGCCGGGGTTCGATCCCGCGACCTCGTGCTCAGCAGCTTCTGAGCAACCACGGCGGGTGCGCGCGCTACCTCGGCCTCGTAAAACATTGGGTGCTCTTCGTCAGCATTTAGGATGCCAGTCAACTTTTACGCACAGCCGCCGTAACAATCTTGAAAACAAAAATTTGGGAAAAAACAAGAGTCAACGAGACTTATAACTTAACTACAGGTTGCGCAGGCGACATGGAGCAATAGGTTCATTTTTGGGGGAAATTTCCGCGGCTGGTCGTTCATGTCAACCCATTTTCATTTCGGCTCGGTTGATAATCACAGCTCCTTTAGAAGTCATTATATAGAAGTTCTCGTATTTTATCAATGAAATTTTATCATAAAAAGGAACCTAAGGACGCTAAACATGCTGAAGTGCCATAGGAGACAGTAGCCTGACCGACCGTGTTGTTTTTCTCCCTGCTTTATTTACTTCCCAGGTTGCGGCACCCACGCCGGCAACGCAGCAACTCAGTAAACTCCCTCGAAACATGCGCACATATGCTTCCAAGCAGGACACGCCCACATGCCTTTCTACCAAAGCGTCTAGGAATCGGGGACTTCAATACCTGCAGCCTTGCTTCTCGCTAGCTGGAAAAAATGGCTGTTTTTAACGGAGAGCATCGTTTTGTCCAAATTCCTAAAAAAAAAAATATAAAGAGAACCACATTACGGGAAATCTTCCGGGAACAGTTTCTGCTACCCTACCCGCACACCACGCGCCAGCACTACCGTTTTGTGTTAGAAAAAAGCGTAGGCATGCGGACGCAGGCATAAACAGAAGGAAAAGGAAACGGACAACAGAAACACCGGCTGTCTACTGAAAAGTCGCACAGTGGCGGAAAAGAAGGTGCGCACAAAACATATCGGCGCATACTGAACAATGACAGCACCCTCCGCCAAACTTGATATGCAGCTCCAACCGTCAATCAGGGACAGGATGAAAATAAAGAGGGACTGTCGTGCGTTAACGCCTATCTTTCACGCAGGCCCACATGTGTCCCCACTTGACGGTTGTCGCTGCACTGCGGCACTGCAATACTTACCCGCGTAAAAGTCTTCAGTCGTTTAAATCACATCTCGAATTGCAGAACAACACAGCGTCAGCGGAAAATCGCACCCCTCTTGAGGTATGTTTCTCATTATTCGTTACACGTTAACAGCCTCAATCTGCCACTTTTTTATACATTTTACACCCATGAAATGAATAACTTTGGAGAGGGGGTGCTTACATGCCGGGCACCATTCTTAATCTATATTGTCCCACTTCTCTGGTGTGCGCAGCTATGTGACTAGTCCATATTTGGAGTCAGAAATCAATATGCACAACGTAAAAGCTAGAATTTGTAAAAAAAAAAAAAATTGGGGGCTGCTGCAATGCTCTAAGTCGACGACAAATACGGCAAGAAAATGACGCAAGATTTCGCACGTAATGCTTTTCCCCGTTCTTTTTCCATTACAGACTCGCCACATGTCTACAGCAGGGAGCTAAATTCACGAGCCATGCTAAAGTTACGCAACACTTTGAAGTGCGAACGGATTATTTTGGTGAAATAATCCACGTGCAATTATCTTCCTAATGCACGCGGTGTGCAATCGTGACCAAAAGTTGAGAAACCAATTGCGACGAAAAAAAAAATTACGCACAATCAACGCACACGTATGCATCTATGTGAAGCGAAGCTTTAGTAAAGCGGTTAAATGAACGCTTTGCATTTATCGGCCACGAGTAAAATTGTGTTTGCTTTTATCCTATGCAATGCGTAATCTAGTGGAATGTGGGCCGTAGAGGTCACAGCTCTATAGTAATGCAATTTTTGTGCTTAAGCACTGCATCGTTCACCGGCAATATCGAAACCCAGTCTCAATGAGGTGGATGCGCACTGCATGGCGTCTGCGCAGAAATGTCTACGAGGACAAAGGCTATGCATGACTCTTGTCGAGGGAAGACTGGGGATGACAAGTGCGTGAACAGAAAAGTGCGACACGTATTATAGATCACTTCGGGATTCAGTACCTCTTGTGTCACAATGGGAGAATTAAGCAGAATTGGCGAAGAAGTGGCACACACACACACAGTGGAGCATATCGAGAGGCTACATCACAGCGAATAAAGTAAATTGAAGAATCAGTTTATCACAATACGCCATTTCATTAAGGTTGTTTCCGTGATTTTGTCTGACGAAGAAGCACAGTGGCTGTGAGCGGACAATGGGGACAATGTCTCTGGAATAATTTTTGCCGCCGCGTGTTTTACAACAGGATTTCGACCCCGTGCACATGCAGAAGGGTTATTCATTCCAACCGCATTGGAATACGGCCGCGAAAGCTGGGAATCGAACCCTCGAACTCGAGCTAAGAAGCGGACCGCTATACCCACAGACATCAAGCGGGGTGACAGTGTAATAGGTGCACGAACCCTGTCCTAATACACAAGGCAAACCACTTCCGTGATCTTGCCCAAGTGTTTTTCAGAATGGTTCATGGCGTTCTTAGCACATCGCCAAGTGATAGCTTCAATTGCCGGTCACGGCCACAGAATTTCGATATTGCCTTAATGCGAAAACGCTCGCCCAGTCTTTCATAGGTGCTGTTTGAACCTCAGGCGGTCAAACTTCTTCCGGACTCCGCCCACTAATGGGTCACACTTAATATTAGGGTGAATAAATCACACAATTCCCCTTCATTCTTGTCTTTTTGTTACTTTAACGCGGAAGGAGCGTTCAAATAAACTTATGTGACATTTACCCCACATCTCTGTCTCTTTTTTATATTACCAACATTTTCGCCCTCATACGCTCATTCATACGCTAAATTAGTCGTAGTACAATCGGTTCTCGTTACATACTGCGTCGTCGTTCTTGCTCAAATACTGATATTTACTTATTTTGCGCTTTTCACCGGAAGAAAACATACAGACTATCGATAAACATTTTGCCTTCCTTCAAGCTTTCATGTGAGCGTGATATCCACAAATATTTGTATACAGCTCGAAAGAAAGTATGATTTAAGGAACATTAAGTGAACTTTAAAAATTCTGACAAAACGTTGCATCTAGTTTCTTACCACTCCCCATCACTTCCTTTTCTGCACAGACTGGCACATATAATGTGACGTCCCGATCTGGGGTAAAAGAGCTTTCATAAAACATTGCCCCTATTCTGTCTACATTACTCTCGAGGGAACGCAGAAGCAGGACGGCTGCATTAATGAAGTGTTTGCCGATCAACAGGCAAAAAATACAGCGATGAGGACACTGACATAAAATGGTGACATATACAATGGAAGAAGGTATTAGGAACCTCGTTCGAAGAGCACCGAATACTTTTCTTTTGTCAGGTCGCATTAGTGAGGGTTAATAACAGCAAGTAAAACCCGAAGCTGGCGCGCATCAGAATGATTTGGGAAAATCTTTAAACCATGTCAATCTAAGCTTGAGTAAACACCCATTCCATACTCAAATTTATAAAAATATAAAGAGCGATGCCCGTCGCCTGTGTGCGAGGATCACGTGGGAGTAAAAGAAGAAGACGAACCGCCCCTTTGCGTTCGACCCTGCACGAGAGCAACCAGCCAGCCGAGCGAGCATGTCGGACGCGATGGCCCCTGCAGCCGCTCTGCAGTCATTCACGGGTTCCTGCAGGATGCGAAGGTACCCTCAGGCAAGGCGCCAACAGCGCACTGATGACGTCCGCCGTCCAGTCTCACTAGGCATCCGACGTCGTGCTGGCGGGGCTACGCAGGGGGCTTCCACCGACCACTTATCCCTCCGGCTGCCTGGGCACCACAAGGACTGCAGCATGTCTCCTCGCCGCGTCTTCCAGCCCAAGTACCGCCATGACGCCATGTCAAGCAGCTCTCTGGGGACAGCAGCACTACCTGGCAACTCCAGCATCCTACCGTGCTTCTCGCTCCGGTACGAAAGGCTGCGCTCCTGTTCCGTTTCTTCATTCGCCATAGGTGTTTGTAGCTGCCCTTCCGTCAAGTTGAGTTGATTGGCAGAGATAACATGGTGCGTCACGGGATATCATTATACTGAATCTAAGCTGCGCCATGCTGAATTCCTGCCCTTTAACTGTTTGGATATAAAACCTCTTCGCAATATTCATCAGTAAAAATGGAACGGTCTCTCACGTGTTTCTTTGTTCATTTTAATCCTAAAGTTGGTGTCTTCGTGCAGATAATTTTCAGGCGGTCTCTATAACATGTCATTTTTCCAGTTTTATAGAGAATAAACCACAAGAAACGTATAAATATAGAAGTGCCTATGTCTGCAGCCCATCTATCCATCTTCATTAGAGATATTTTGTCCATGCAGTGACGGCTATGAGTGAATAACAGTAGCAACTAATAGATGACGAGGTATTAAGCAGTCAGGGTAGCCCAGCGGCCATGTTGTCGCTCTCCAAAGGTCCAGGTTGTGGGTTCGATCCCAGACGCTGGGGGTAAAATTCCGCTGGGGGAAGAATGCAAGGACGCTCGTAAGGAACTTCGAGTAGTAATTGGATGATCAGAGGATCCTAGTTCTGGCACGTAAAACGCCAGGAGAATGACTGTATTAAACTGCATCGTTAAAATGAACGACAAAATAATTTTATGTAAACGGCTGTGTCATTGTGGGGTTGCGCAAACTGACTAAATAATATACAAGCAGAAATTTCCTTCCTATATCATGACGTGCTCGTCAGGCCATTAACGCAATTAGACAGGCACTACTTAGCCAATAGCTAAAGACTAGAGTCCACACCTCTCTTCGCCGCGTGATATATAACTACCGAAGTGCTGCGAGTACGTTGCTGGGGTTTTGTATGGACAGTTGTATAGCCTTAAATTCACGTGGATGTATATTGTGATCATTTTCCACGCACTCGGTTAGGCTATTATTGCTACTTCACAATTTATTCTTTGATGTACCGGGAATAGCGTTGTTTTTTATAAGTCTCAAACTTAATATGATAAAAATATCTTGGAACTCGGCGCGTAACTTGAAATACGTCAGCGCATAACTGATATGAGTCTTAAAAAAACAATGTCGCATACAAACACAAAATAGTACTCATGGCGCGCGTAACTGAAGCGATTCTTCAAACGTCATGGGTTGATGAACATAACGAGCAGGTTCCACTCCCCCTGTGTCTAAACTTTAACTTTGCAGGTTTATCACCTTTCAAGAGCAGCGGTAAACTATGTATATGGAGCTGCATAATAGGATTTGAAATGAACACCAAATGTTCCCGGTCGCACTGTTTTGTAGCAATGCCATGTACATATTTCATCCATGTGTGCAGACTGTGTTCAAGTTAGTTGAAGACGCTTGCTTACCGTGTACGCGCGTGAGTGTGTCTGTGAGAGAGAGAGAGAGATAGCAACATAGCTCAAAAATCGGGATGTGTTTTACTGAAGCTCAGAGACCCTGTCAGTCGATCAGCAGTGCGGCCTTCCGTTGTCTGCTCGTTCAGCATGGAAGTATTTGGCCGTACAAACTTAGTAGAAAGCCCACATCCAAACGTCGTTGACAATGCCAGTTCTGCGCAGTGTATCATGACACGTAATTAGCTAGAAACAGGGGCAAAACGTAAAAGACAATATTGCCAGATTCTCCGCTTCATACTGCAAAGCTAGCAGGAGCTTGCAGTAAGGGTTGCCGAATTGCCGTTCGCAACCCCCATGCCTTGTGTTCCTCGCAAGAAGAAGACAAGGTTAGCCTACGAAAAAAAAGATCAATTATTATCTTGGAATAATTAAGATGCCACCAGCCTGTCCACTTCCACATTCGTAACTGTCCTTCTTAAACTGTGGTGCAGGCTTCTTTCTTGTCATGTGCGTCAGCCAACAACGGAGCACCGGCTTCATTGTCACAGACTTCATCCTTCTCATCTACGTGGGACAGCTTCGCCTCACGTAGTGAAAGAGTTGACTCCGGTGAAGCGCGCTGCTCATGGAAGAATGGCGACCAGTCAAAAGAAGCCGTTCCAGTCCAGGGAGTGATCGCCGTGTTCAGTCTATATAGTTTTCAACCACAAATATTCGGAGGCGGCCTGCAGTGGCGTGGTCCAAGCACTAACGGGATGTATTCCATGCAGCAAGATGAGGACGGTGGTAAGGATTGGCATCTCCTGACCATGTTCTGCTATCAGGAGGAAGACACGGCGGATGTGTGGCTCCTATCCAAGCCTCCCTTCCCCACTCTGCAGCCTGCTGCACATACTCGTGGCCTACGTGGGCAACGTCGGCTCAGCCGTTGGGCACCTCCTCCTTCTTCTGCACCGCATTCCTCCAGATGGCTGTGGTGGCATCATTGTTATTTTCTCGATGCTTTCGCTCTCCAGTGCGGATGCTTCTCTGTGATTCTTTAAATATTGTGTGATTCCTTAAAATACACTTGCACAAAGAAAATTGTGATTGTATAATATTTACAATGAAGGAGCTATTTATCGTCCAATCGCATTCTTCGAGTATGTCGTAATCTTATCGTGCGAAGAGATCTCATTTGAATTTGCGCCGCATGGCCTGCTGTCTTACCCCAAGAATCACGAGCCCCTAAACAAAAAAGCGAGAACTATTGGAGCGACTCCACTGCGCGTCGCAGTCATGTGCATGAAGCTTTCGTCCAACTTTAGGGCTGTCACTGCATTTATAAGACATCTAGTAAATTGTCAATCTGATTTAAAAAGGAGTCTTTTGCGGTCGCGATTGGGAAAAGATTTCACACTTGCATGAAGCTCCTTCAAATCGCATTAAGAGGCGCCTTGCTAGGTACACCCATTTCTTTGCAGTGAAATAAATTTTGACCCAGGGTCCCTCAGAAGGCTTGCTGTTCCCTTTGCAATGTCTATATTTGTATGATTATATAAAGAACTCCTATCCCAATACAGCTTTGGAGTTACAGTTGAGTGAGCCGGACACTTAAATATTCGGGCTTTACGTGCCAAAAATGCAACAGGATTGCGACGAACACCGAACACACTCCGGACGAAAGTAAGGCGCGACGCACTTTCGTACGCCGCGTCAGGTCGCAATACGATGTCGTTCCGTGTGGAATGCGTTCATCGAGGATGTTAACCTTGATCCCAATGGTAATATTGAAGATTTTTTTTGGCAATGAAGCGCGCTGCTGGGAATCGATAGGAAAACTCTAACGAACTGCTACGATATTCATGCCGGTAACAGAGGCGCATACGAGTCTGGCGGAGGAAAACTTATCGAGTTGCTGGCCAAGAAGGAAATGGAGAAACTGCACAATGGACAGAAAACGTATTTGTTCCCCGTTATGAAGGTACTCGCCCGAATACTCATCACAGGTCCGTGCAGCTGTTCATGAAGGGACCCACGTTGTATTGGACCCCAAATACTACCTCCCATTAAAGTGGACCGAGCCAGTAGAAGAAAGCTTTATCTACCTCAGAGGAGGTCGTAGAGCAAGGTTTCGCAACACAAGTACTAAAGTTTGTTTGTGTGAAACGCGACTCTTGTCCCCGAAATGTTAAAATCATAATTTCGGTGTCGTTTAAATGCAAAACGACGATCTTATCATGAGGCACGCCGTAATGGAGCATTCTGGATTGATTTCTCATCGCGTGGGGTTCTCTAATGGGCCCCTGAGTCAAAGTACACGAGCATATTAGTTATTTGTTACAGTAGAAATGCGGCTACGGCGGCTAGAGCTGAACCCATCACCTGGAACTCAACAGCGCAAAGCAAAAGCCACTGCGCTATCGCGGCGGGTCCCTGGGTTTATGGCTCGCAATGGGTTGCGAATATTAATTGCAATAAAGACCCGTATTTCCCAATTTTGTTACATTCACTTAAATAAATAATAAACCACAAAACAACCACAAAGCAGTGAAAATTTAATCAAGAACATCAGCTACATCAGTGCCTTTCTGTGCGTCTATTGAGTACAGTTCAACCTTCATATGTCACTGTTTCCGCCTCATACTTATCAAAAACTACGTGCCCTTCCCAAAAAAATGAAAATAGTGAAATTCAGTTCAGAAGCACTCGTAGACCACAAATTGACATTTTGTTAGAGGTATTGCGTCGGTAATAAATACACTTGCAACAGGATACCTTTAGAGCTGTATATTATGTGCCCTGAAAATACGTCGATTTATATTGTCTCCCATACAAAACCGACTCGACTCGTTCGCAACAACATTGGAAATATTATACAACACACATGTTGAGTAAGGGAGACACTAATAGCGAGGCTTGAGTCAATGCTACGGTTTTTTATTTACTTCTTTGTACCTTCTCCAAACGCTATATGACCCGGTGTTACCTGAGCTTCACTGTTATAACGCGCCCGTGTTAATCGTGGAGGAACGTCATCATCATTATCAACGCATGAAGACACTGGTGCGCAAGCTGTTCTTTGATTATGGTTATCGGGACAACAAAAGGCACCAGACAGGTTCTACAGTACAGGACGACCGCTTACCGTATATGCCCGAATTATATAATGCAATCGTACCATCTACAATTTTCGGTCTCACCAGCACGTCATGAACTGTAGCAAGAAGACTTCGCGGCCTTAGGTATCCGCAATTTTAGCTTCTACAGACACCCCTCGAATATTTTTTTGTTGGTGTTGTGCGCGAGCGTTTTGTTAAAAGCAATTAAAGCTGGGATATTGGTAAAGAGATCAGAGGCACAAATTGCGGAAACAAGCACATGTGGACGCTTTCGTTCAACTTGCCAGTTTCAACAGTCGAAAAACGAAGGGGGTAGGAGAGGTGACATGAGGAACGGTTGCCGAGTGACTTCAACACTTTGTTTTCCTTTTCGACCACGCCACTGATGCTTTGAAAGTGCTGGTGTCTTATTCATTTAACCCTGATCGGGCTTCCGCCCCTGCGGAAGGAAAGCAAACACGCGTCTAAGGGCTAAGAAGCAGAACCTCGCACTGAGACATCAAATAGGGGTTACGGGACGCTCGAACAACCGTTCAAACTCTGTACTTTTAACGAATGCGAATTATTTCCGCAATTTTGTGGAAATAAACAATTTGCACTGAGAAATACGGGCGCCAGCAGAAGACGAAGAGGAAGGAGACGCTTGCTGTTGTTGGTTCTCGCACTCAGCACGCTCGAATGTTGTCTCTTTCTGCGCATTCATATAAAACGCCGAGCGCATCTAGCCTTAACCGCGTACTATCGAAATAAATAAATTAAATAAATAAAGAAATAACTAAATAAATAAATAGGTACTGCCGTATTTTTTTGGTTATTTTCTTTTCTGCCTCACATGTTTAATATAATTCTAAGCAAGTAACGGATGAAAGCGGTGCACTTGAGATGCACTAGCACATATTTTAAAATGATGTCAATATACACTGTAAGTAACATTGCCTTTCTGGATTGGCAGCGACATCATTGTCTGATTACCGAGACCTCTCGCGCACGGTCGTATTACGTCGGCATCAGAGGCGGAGACAATGATTGAATTCTGCCATGCATTACGTTCCCTGTATCTCGTCTCCTTCATTTCTGGCTTTCTTCTTGATTAGCTTTTTCGTACAGCTACCTTTGTTTTCTTCCTTACGAACTAAACCTAAGCAGAACAGCCTGTCAATTCAATGACAAAAAACGCCACCATGACTGTCGATAAAAGGACCGTACTTGCAAACTACTGCTCCCTCTGCTGCGGCGCGCAAACGTAAAAACATGAACATCGTTCCGAGAAGCCGGCCGCCATATATCAAATGAGTCCGCGAAAGTGCCACTTTTACACAAGTTAAGTGTGTATAGAACTATCGTACCTCTGTGTGGATGTCCGTGACAATAAACACATTCCATTTTCGTATTAATAAGCATGTTCATAGTGATGCCCATCGCCTGTGTGCGAGGATCACGTGCGAGTAAAAGACGAAGACATAGCGTCCTTCCGCGTTCGACGCTGCACGAGACGCTGCACGAGACGCTGCACGAGAGCAACCAGCCAACCGAGCGAGCACCTCGGACACGATGTCCCCTTCAGCCGCTCTGAAGTTCTTCACGCGTTCCCGGATGCGAAGGCACCATCACGCAAGACGTCAACGGAGCATTGATGGGGTCCGCCGTCCGGTTTCGCTCTCCATCCGACGTCGTGCTGGCGGGGCTGCGCAGTGGGCTTCCACCGACCCGTTATCCCTCCGGCTGCCTGGGCGCCACAAGGACTGCAGCAGGTCTCCTGGCCACGCCTTCCAGCGCATGTGCCACCATGACGCCATGTCAAGCTGCACTCTGGGGACAGCAGCAGCACCTAGCAACTGCAGCATCCTACCGTGCTTCTGGCTCCGGCACGAAAGGCTGCGCTGCTGCAGAGCCCTGGCAAGTGATGTTTATTCATTCGCTGTGAGTGAATGTAGCTGCCGTGCTATCAATATTATTTCATACACGCAGATAGCACGCTACGTCACGGGATATCTTCATACTGAGTATAAGATGGGCCATGCTGTCTTTCTGTCCTTTATCAGTCTGGATTGAAAACCTCCTCACAATATTCATCAATAAGAATGGAACGGTCAGCCCTGTATATTTTTTTATTCATTTTAATCCTAACGTTGGAGTCTTCGCGTAGGTAATTGTAAGTACGTTTTACAGATATAAATTTTACAAATATTAAACCACAAGAAACGTATAATCGAAGAAGTGCCTCCGTGTGCACCCTTGTATCCATCTTTTGAGCGCATATTTTGTGCACGCAGTGGCCGCGGTTCTACGTTTTTAATAAAGACTGAATAATTGTAGAAACTAAAATTTGATGAGGTAATAAGCAGCCATGGGAGCCCTGCAGTAGCCATTCTGTCGCTCTCTAGAGGTCGAGGTCATGTGTTAGGTCCCAGACCAGCGGGGGGGGGGGGGGGGGCAAATTTCTATCGGGGGCGGTATTAAAATCGCTCGTGCAAGATGGATTCGGAGCACGGTAAATAACCCCCGGCGATAAAATTGTTGCCAGAGTAATGCGACTCATCATTGAATTGCAGTTCCGACACCTAACTCCCGCCCAACCCACGCCAAGAAAAAAAAATGACCTGGCGCCCTATAACGTAAAACTGTTCCAATATGTTTTTATTCCAACCTTCTGACGTCAAGTTTGCGCAACCGCTGACGTAAGCATCACGCGGTGACCCGCAGCGCTGCCTGAACAGCCCAATCAAACACTCCTACTTTTCTTTGCTTTCGAAATGAATAATATTGCCTACGTTCAAGTGTTTCACTTGTAATTGGCTGGCAGGAGAGATAGAGATTCTTGTTTATGGAAGGAGAAAATTGGGGTAAAGTGCAGCGCAGTAACTGCCTCTCAGTTGAGGGCACCTCAACCGCGCTGCACAGGGGGGAACGGGAATAGATAGAGGGGTGAAAGAGGGGCGGCGGCTAGAACGCCGTGCGCGGGCAAGTCGGTGGCCTTCGCCTATGAGGCGCGGTGACGCGCCTAGTCGTGACGGAGCAGTGCTTCCTGCGCGGCGAGAGCCGCGTCACACATTTGACGAACGTTGCCGTCGATGGCTGGGCACTGGACGAGCAGGGCCCGGAGTGCAGCAGCGAGAGCGGCTATTAGCGCGTCTCTGGGGTCGCTGTTCGCAGCGGTTGGAGGGCCGCATGACGGCTCAGCTGCGGCTGTCTGGTTGTTGCGGCCGCGCAGGGCGTCACTGTACGATCGGCCCTGCGGGGAGCTAGCAGACGTAGACGGAGCGGCCGTACGCGGCTCGGTCGGTGCGGCGCCGGCTAGTTCAAGCGCTTTTTTGCGCGACAGGGGCCGCTGAGACGAAGACAGCAACACGGCCGCCCTTCTCTCGCGCTGCCACTCAGGACAGCTCGGTTCAGTTGAGGGGTGACGGCCACCGCAAATTAAAGGGGTGGAGACATCAAAATTTTCGTTCATGCGTTTGTTGATTCAAACGTTGCGTCATGCTTCAGGGAGCACGATACACACAGCGGGATTCATATATATCAGATAAATAATTTAATAATAGCATTATTATACCGAGCGATTTCGGTTTCGGTTTCTGGGCTCCGGGCGATGCTATGACGTCACAGAGGAGGAAACGCAACATGGCTTGCTCACGTGGGCCACAAAAAATAGTGACGTAAAACTATGCTGCGTCGTCTGCTCGCGCATACGCGTGCTCTGCTAGCAGAGGTCAACAATTGGTGATTCGAAGTGCATGTCACGATTATTATAATTATTGCGAAGAGCGACAACAACGGTAAGAAATTATTGCGGCTTGTGAGAGTCGGTGATTCATTCCGAAGCGCCGTTTAGCTTTGAGTGAACCGGAAAAGGCCTAGCGACGATATCGGCGGCGCTGAACGATGAGAGGCGGTGAAGCTGCCTTCGGTGTCAGATTGACCACTCCTCGGTCGCTGATTGGCCGCTTCGCCGTACGGCTGCCGCACAAATGGGTCCCGGGCCCGTCCTCTCTACGGCAAGGAAATCTCGCCGTTCGCGAGCAAAACCGCCGTCGCACGGGCGCCCGCGAACGGCAAACAGCGTGCGGCGAGTTTCCGTGCCGGCAACGTGGACGGGCCCTCACATCCAGAAAGGCCAAGCGAACGAGAGACCGCTCCGAGCTGCAGAACTATGCGACTATGCGAGGAGAGAAGCGGACAACACGAACGCCGCGCTGGTCGCTTTCGGAGTGTTACACTCACGCACGGCAACTCGCCGCACGCAGTTTGCCATTCGCGGGCCGCCGTGCGGCGTTCGTGTTGTCTACTTCTCTCCTCCTGTGTCCGTGTCTGCACGCTTTCTTTGCATTAAGAAAGGATTTCTATATGCCTGTAGCTCGGTCATAGTGGAGGCTATGCTCGGTCGCTCGGCTCAGCAGGCTCCGTAATCGGCATTTCATCGCTACTCATCATACGTCACGTTTTTGTGCTAGTGTGCTATGACGTCAATATTTTCGTTCCTCCTCTGTGACGTAATAACTGCCGCGCTAGCGATGGGTCTCGACTACGAGAAAGAGTTTTTAACGACTTTTTGGAGCTGAATTAAAATTATTTTGAAATGTTTGCAGAGTCCAATACCTCGTTCTGGGTGTCCTTGCATACGGAAGCAGCCTACAACATGCTTTTTATAGCCTCAAAATTTGGTGTCCCAACCCCTTTAAGCAGCGTGGCTTTTCGGCGGGGCAGTCTCCTGTGGCGTGCGACTCACCGCAGCGAAGGCCGCGGGCATCGCGGAAGCAGGTGGCGCCGGCGTGGCCGAAAACGCCGCAGCGGTCACATTGTAGTGGTCTAGGCAGACGGGCACGAACCGCGCGGTGCTGCTTGAAGAGTCGCACGTTTGTGTGTACGACGCTCCCGGCGAAGGTAACAGTGACGCTAGCGCCACTCCGTGAAAATGACAGCACCGCGACGGGGGCTTCGATGTTTTCCTTCACAGTGCGGGCGTCGAAGGATGGGTCGACCCCATAAATGACACCCACACAGGAGTTGCTGTGCAGTGCCTTCGAGCGCACCGCCACGTCACTGATGTCGCACACTGCGAGGAGGGGCGCCAAGTCGGCACCGCGCGCCACATCCGCAGCCACCACATTGCGACGAAAGTTCACGCGAACGCATCTCACACCTGGAACACAGGAGAGTTGGGCCGTGATAGTATCCCGCGAGAGTGCCAGGAACGTTGCTTTGCTCCCGGTGGGACGGTATAGAACCGTGACTGAGGTATCGTGAGCGACACCGTCGTCAGCGGGTGGGGAATGCGGCTCGAAGTCGACGAACCGTCGAAAACGGCGTCTCCTTCTTGCGGGCTTCTCCGACTGTAACGCTGCGGGCTGGCAGGGTTGGGCGTTTTTGGCTGCCTCGAGCAGCTGCGGGGAGTTCCGCGGGTTGAGCTCCCCTGTTCCCTCAGGTACTGGGGCAGGGGTAGGCGCTCTCGCCCGGCTCTCGTAGGACGAGGGGCCATCAGCTGGGTCGGCATCGACGGGAGCGGCCACCGCCGCTGGGAGCGATCCCTCGTCCGCCGCAGGTTCGGTGGGCTTGGTGTTGGTGAGCGGGGGCGATGAGCAGGCCGTCGGCGACGACAATGATGGAAAATCCGGCCGGACAGGACTTGCCTCGGGCGAGGTGGTCGCGTCCGTGCGGGAGGACGTAGTGTCGGCACCAATCATGCTTGCGGTTGGCAAGAAGAAGGTGCCGGCACTCTCGTCGGTGTCGCCGGTCGACGGGCAGCTGGCATCGTCGTCGGTGGAGGCAGCCGAAGTGGGGGCCTCTGAGGTGGTGTCCGTTGAGGCGGACTGTGCGGCGTGGTGGCCGCTGGGAGCAGTCTCCGGCACATCAAAATGAAACGTGCGGAAGGAAGTATCCAGCGGTATTGGAACGCGCGCGGATGGCGTCGCACTCCCCTGCGAAGGTGGGCATGACGGCGTGGAGCTCGCCGAGTCGGCCGACAGTGCACGCAGCGTACGTGCCTTCAGCCCGCGCTTGCATCGCAAGGCAGGAGGCGATGCGCCGGTGCGCGGCTGCCGTCCACGCGGGTGGTGCTGCAGGGCTCGTCGGGACTCCGAGTCGCCGAAGCCAGGAGATGGCTTCTTCGGCCTCTTCCTCTGCTGCTTCTTCAGAGGGTCACCCATAAGAGATGGGGCCTCCGTGCGGAAGCGTGGCTCAGTAGGTCGTGCCAGCGGCCGTGCGAGCCCTGAAAAGGGCTGCGCTCATGAGCGCGGTCGAAAGGCGGAGACGTGCGCGCGCGAGTAGTGGCGGGCGAGCCGTAGTCGTCGGAGCGAGGGGCGATGCGACCGCTCGCTTCGAGTGTCCGGGAACGTCTCTGGCAGGAAGCGAGGAGCACGCTCAAGTGGACAGCGCTTCGATGGGACCGAGCCACCGCTCTGAAAGAAATAACCAGATGAAGAGGGTGGTGTCGGCGTCTGCGATTGGTCCGCTTTCTCTTGCTTAGCTTGCGGTGGCTGGTCGAAAATCGCGGCGTCGTGCAAGTGAAGGTTAAGAAGGCCACTCGAACGAATCCTCAACAAAGAAGAGCTGGAACAGTGGGATCGTAAACGTGCCGAAAGTGCTCAAAAAGGTTACACGACCACGCAAGCAGTTTATTATACGCGAAAAAAACCATGGTCTCTGGCAGGTGCGAGTAGCCAGTGCCTGAAGGATCGGCAGCAGCCATCTTTTATTCTTTTGTTAACGAGGCAGGCTGCGGCTATTCAGAAGAAAATTCACCTTTGTTCGCCATATTATTGCATTTTTAACTCATGCACGTCACTTTGACGCGGTGAGTTCTTGCGGTTTTGTGACGCTGCGTGACAAGCGGGTGAAGAAGGTGAAGCCAGAACACTTTTGACGAATAGCCGAGTGCTAATGGCGAAAAGCCGTCGAATCGGAAGTTACAATTTTTCTTTTGTTCGGTCAAATTATGCATAATCAGTGTGTGCACGTCATATCAGATGGGGAGCCATCGCGGTTTTCGTGAAGTCGCGTGACAGACAGGTTAAGCGGGGGTGGTCCAAAAGAGTGTTTGACCGATCGCGGAGGGCTGATTTCAAAATTGGATTAAAAAAGTTTCAGATAATTTTACGTTATAGCGTCCCTGGTAGCTAACTGAATCATTTAGATGAACGACAATATAATTTTATGTAAATGGCTGTTTCATTGTGTAGTTGCGCAAAGGGACCAAACATAGAAGCCGACTTTATGCTGGCGGGGCTACGCAGCGTGCATCGGCCAACCAGTTTTCACTCCGGCTGCCCGGGCGCCACAAGGAGAGCAGCAGGTTTCCTGGCCACGTCTGCCAGCGCAATAGCCACCCTGACGCCATGTCGGGCTGCCTTCTGGTATCAGCAGGAGCAGCAGGTGGCAACTCCAGCATCCTGCCGTGCTTCTGGCCCCGGCACCAAAGTCCCTGCCCCTGCCGAGTGATGGCAAGTTGTTTCTTCATTCGCCATCAGTGTTAATAGCTGAGCTGCCGTCAACGTGATTTGATAGGCGCCCATAGTACAGTGTGTCACGTGATATTTCTTTATTGACTTGACAGGGGAGTGGCCTCTTTGGGGCGCTCTCGGGATGCAGTTTCCCTTCGGCTGGTTGAAATCAGGCGTTCTGAACACATTCGCGTGGTGTATTCAGAGCGCCGCGCTCAAGCAGAGAGCGTTAGGAGGCGGTGCTGTATGTTTTCCACACGACAGCGCTACCGAGATCCTAGGGAAGCTGGATCACGTGGCTACTCTGATGGCTCTGGCAGTAGCTCGCACGTTCGGGTGGGGCAGTATTTCTACGGCTCGAATCGCGAGAGGGCTCCGCATCGCTGTAAACCAGCTTGGAGCGTCGTAGGAACCACCAGAGTGTACCATAAGAGGCACCTTGTTTGGATTATTTGGATTAAAAGGCCTCTACTCATCAGGAAAAATTTAGAGGCATTTCAAGCGTTCAAGTATATATTTAGGATTTGGTGCTTTCGTTAGAGAATATTCTTCATGTTTTTTTTAATATGGCGTTTTACATGGCAGAACCACGATCTTATTATGACGCACGCCATAGTGGGGGACTTCGGAATAATTTTCACCTCCTGGTGGTCTTTAACGTGCAGCTAAGCCTAACTGTTCGGGTTTTTTCGCGTTTCGCACCCATCCAAACGCGCCCACCCTGGTCGGGATTCGTTCCCGCGATCTCCTGCTTTGGAGCGCAATACCATAGCCACTAAGCAACGACGGCGCGTTACAGAGAGTCTATATAAGTCATTCTCACTGTTCGACAAACAAACCTTAAATCGAAAAAGTACCTGCTTGTCCAGTCAATATACGCCTTCTTTAGATATGTTTCTCCCTTTGAGTGAACGCCGGTCTGCACGATAAGAAAAAAAAATAATTCCAGCAGCTTTGTCTTCGTGGACAACTATTTTCGGCGCGAAAGCGAAGGCTACCCCTTACAAAAATGACTTTAGACTGTCTATAGAAAGTCTATAGACTTTTCATAGACGACCTTTCCTTTCTATAGATTTGGACTTTTGTTGATATAAAGTCTATAGACTGTCTATAGACGAAAGTCGATAAAGTTTCTTTTTTTTTGTCTATTCGCAGTCTATAGACGGTCTATAGAAAAAAGTCGATAAGGTGTTTGTTTCCTTTTTGTCTGCTTCCCCTCTATAGAATACCTACAGACGAAAGTCGACACAGTCTCTATCTATTTTTGTCCATACTTTGGCTTTAGACTTTCTATAGACGAAAGTCGATAGGGTTTCTATTTCTTTTTGTCTATTCGCAGTCTATGGACGGTCTATAGAAAAAAGTGGATAAGGTGTTTGTTTCCTTTTTATCTGCTTCCCCTCTATAGAATACCTACAGACGAAAGCGGATACAGTCGCTATCTATTTTTGTCCATACTTTGTCTATAGACTTTCTATAGACGAAAGTCGATAGGGTTTCTATTTCTTTTTGTCTACTCGCAGTCTATAGACGGTCTATAGAAAAAAGTCGATAAGGTGTTTGTTTCTTTTTTGTCTGCTTCCCCTCTATAGAATACCTACAGACGAAAGTCGACACAGTCTCTATCTATTTTTGTCCATACTTTGTCTATAGACTTTCTATAGACGAAAGTCGATAGGGTTTCTATTTCTTTTTGTCTACTCGCTGTCTATAGACGGTCTATAGAAAAAGTCGATAAGGTGTTTGTTTCTTTTTTGTCTGCTTCCCCTCTATAGAATACCTACAGACGAAAGTCGACACAGTCTCTATCTATTTTTGTCCATACTTTGTCTATAGACTTTCTATAGACGAAAGTCGATAGGGTTTCTATTTATTTTTGTCTATTCGCAGTCTATAGACGGTCTATAGAAAAAAGTCGATAAGGTGTTTGTTTCCTTTTTATCTGCTTCCCCTCTATAGAATACCTACAGACGAAAGTGGA
The DNA here is from genome assembly GCF_050947875.1 of Dermacentor variabilis. NCBI lineage: Eukaryota > Metazoa > Arthropoda > Arachnida > Ixodida > Ixodidae > Dermacentor > Dermacentor variabilis. The sequence continues at coordinate 12,743,798 of NW_027460313.1, forward strand.
TACAGCCTCTATCTATTTTTGTCCATACTTTGTCTATAGACTTTCTATAGACGAAAGTCGATAGGGTTTCTGTTTCTTTTTGTCTACTCGCAGTCTATAGACGGTCTATAGAAAAAAGTCGATAAGGTGTTTGTTTCTTTTTTGTCTGCTTCCCCTCTATAGAATACCTACAGACGAAAGTCGACACAGTCTCTATCTATTTTTGTCCATACTTTGTCTATAGACTTTCTATAGACGAAAGTCGATAGGGTTTCTATTTATTTTTGTCTATTCGCAGTCTATAGACGGTCTATAGAAAAAAGTCGATAAGGTGTTTGTTTCCTTTTTATCTGCTTCCCCTCTATAGAATACCTACAGACGAAAGTGGATACAGTCTCTATCTATTTTTGTCCATACTTTGTCTATAGACTTTCTGTAGACGAAAGTCGATAAGATTTCTATTTCTTTTTGTCTACACGCAGTCTATAGACGGTCTATAGAAAAAATTCGATAAGGAGTTTGTTTCTTCTTTGTCTACTTCCCCTCTATATGGACTACCTGTAGACGAAAGCCGATACAGTTTCTATTTATTTTTGTCCATACTTTGTCTGTTGACTCTCTATATTATGGACAATAGTCGACAAGGTTTCTATTTTTTTCTCTACTCCTGGTGTATTGAATGTCTATAGAAGAAAGTCGATAATATGTAATTCCGATTTCCCATACCCCCTGCCCTCTGCGAACGCGATGATATGGCACTGGTTCATGCACGACGGCACCACAACCCCGGCGCGGCGGCCAAACCGTGCAGACTGCTAGTCTGCGTTCGGTGCAGCTGCACCGAACGAGGATCGCGGCGGAGCAGGCACCGTCCGAGTCACCAAGGTCTTTCAGGCACCCGAAGGCCCTAAACCTGGCTGCTTCCCGGACGTACACTTCGCGAATACCAGGTGGTGAAGGTCAGATGGTGAAGATGTGGCGAAAGTGGCGAATAAGTGGGGAAAGCCCGCAGACCAGGTGGTGAATTCACCAGCTCTGAGTTGTCGTGGTCTTGCATGTCTATAGATTAACAATAGACAAACATCGTTAATCTGGGCCCAACCCGTGTACGCTGTAACCAAGCGTAGGTACCGGTGGATAATACATAGCTGCATTTGATATAAGCCACTAAAGTTGTATACTGCTGAGATTGCTGTAAAGCCTATTTGTAGACTTTAGTATACACATAGTGTATACCTCCGCATTTGTTGACCACATATGATCTACGTAGTCGCTCTCGGCAATCCCAAGACAGTCTTCACAGTTGTCGCATCACTTTTGCGGCAGTAGAATAACGGAAGCAAAACGCCGATCCAATTGTTAAAATATATGTTATGAACGCTAGCTTCAGATACAAGTGGATTCGAAACAGGCATCAAGCTAACAGCAAAGACACTCGTAATGTTTGTAGCTGACAACGCGGACTTTGTGAATGTGCCATGAACCGATGTCGCGCATGTGGTGTTCGCGTTGTGTGCCGTCCGATTCTCGGATACTTTTCACATTGTCTTCATATCTCGGCTGCGTCACTAACATCGGGCGACTTTTGTTGCCTGATATCCTGCACTATAAACTCATCAAAGTTTCTCATTCACTTAAAATAGGTGCCAAATTCTCTGAGCCCACCCAGTATTTCGCCGGCGGTATGACTGCGCAGCCACGCATATGAGTACCTCAATGCTGTACTGATTGCTTTGACCTATCATCCGAACAGAAAATTAGCACTAACATACGTGCGGGCATCACATTTCGCGGTACGCTGGAAGATATGCTACAAATACGCTGTATTACTCATCGACTCTGGCAATAATGCGTCTAAAACGTCTGAAGGGCCCGTAACGGCTTTTACAAACAGCGCATTCATGTTAGCGTTCCAGTCTCATACGATAGCCCACAGCGTTTGTCATACAACCTGCCAGCGCATATCCTTCGTCCACGAAAAAAATGCATAACGGAAAAGAAAAGCCGCCCGTTCCGGCGCGCATGGCGCGCAGAGAGAGAGAAAGAGACAAAGAAAAAAATGAAGGAGGAAAAGGCGCTCACACTCCTCCGAGCGCGCACGCCCTCCCGCGCGGAGCTCCTGCGCATGCTCGGAGCTCTTGCGCATGCGCGGCGTTGCGCCGTCTCAACGAGTGCGCCAGGCACGTAAACGGTTGTGCCGGTGTGCGGTGTCTCCCTGAACGTTGGTGTCTGTGTATGCGTGTCTTCTTTGTGGCATCACACGTCAACTACACTGAATGGTAAGCTTTATCAAAGACGTTTTGCGTCAATACCTCATGATTATGTGAGCGCATTTCGTAGCGCGAACCGGCTGCATGTAGCGCAGGCGACTCGGGCATAGTGTCGGTTTGTCGTTGACATGGTTTGATAACGCGCTCTTGTTCTCGCTTCTACTATACGGAATGTTTTACGGCGAGCGATCGCTCGTGCTTGTTGATTTTATCATTATAGCTTAGGTGCGTAAAAAAGGAAGTACACCATGTTTTAACTTGATACTGAGCTACCACTAAGCGGATTGTGTGTGTTGGGCAGCCAGTGTGGTAGATCTCATTTAGTGGCGCTTGATCCGGCCGCGATGAATGCTGCACCGTATGTGTAGTGAAATTCTCGTGACACGCTTTACGTATATATCTCGAAATTGTGTTAGCATCAAGAATTTTCAAACAGACAGGCATAGTTGAATAACTGCTAGCGTACTCGGATGAAAGGCCGTGTTTGCGGGGCATGCATCAGCAGTGTGTGCGCTGCCGTTTTCGCATAGTTTAATAGTAGCAGTATTTTTAAGGTTCCTGGCAACCAATCTAAATAATTTTGGGAAGTTACAGCAAGCAAAACACGAGACTTGAAGAAATATCTAGTAGAAATCTCTAGATTCACCCAATCTATTTATATGCAACCACAAACGCTTTTGGAGCATGAAACCTGCGATAAGCTAAGTCACTTGCAGCTTCGCAACTTAGCCGAAAAAATTAGAGAACAATAAAATAGTCGCTCCGGGAACACCTTTACACGTTTCAAACTGAAGGCATTGCGTTTGACTGTAGTTGGAAGATTTGTCTTTTGTCTCTTTTTTTAAACAATTTAGCAGCAGAAGTTATCTTTCGAGCTATATGAAAAGCGTTAAGCGGCTTCCGATGCTTCGGCGTTCTGCAGTTTACGTGCTCTTAATCACAAGGCAGCTGCGGGCGCAGATTCGCATTGTGCTAATCGTGCATGGTATGAAGCCATTGTCGTGCGTAATAAGTGTTCCGGTTTTCATTACTGTTGCATGTAGGGCCGTCGTCTTGGACAGACTGCATACAATATGCGCTGTACAAAAGAAAAAAGAGCCAGATTATCAATTTGGTGATCTTTTCTAAGTAGATAACGCACAGATTATTCAAATAATTCAGTGGGCATTGCATTTGTTCTACCCTTATCAACACACCTAAGAGATCGTAACATGTTTTAGTTGATAAGTAACCTGATCAGTACGCCCCCATTCATGTGCATTCTACTGAAAGTGTGGCAAATGTATTCATCTCGAAGTATGAGAAAAGAGACATTGCAGACTGTTCTAAGCGGAAATAAATTGCAAATCTTAACGTGATTGTTCAAAACTGCAGTCAGTATGCTGAGCATGTTCGTTCGGCACGGGCATATTGCATTAACACCTGAAAAATGTGCACAGTCCAGCCGGGTATCTTTGTTTCAACAAGTATTATTATAGGAATCGTTTAGGATTCTCGCATTTCTTTTATTTTTATAAGTACACTGTGTGTCACATGAACCTGTCTTAAAACGAAACGTACCGTTGCTGGCACCGGCGACCATTACGGTTGTCTAACTGCTTATCATACTGTAGTATAACGAAACATCATAATGGTACTGATTAATATTGCCATGTAGTCTTTAGTCAGAGGTCAACAAAGTTAACTAGAGGCATAAGTGATGAGAGCAAATTATATTGAAAACTACTATTGAACGGTAAAAATAACTAATTGTATAACTCATTGTATAGTTTTTCCTCACATTGTTGCATTTGCTTTACGTGTGTCTCTGTGTATTCCGTGCTGTACTCGTGTGGCCATCAATTACGAACTTGCCGAAGCCCTTGTCAGCTTTATTAATCAAGGGATTCAAGTCAGTTGAATCTAATACTGCATGTCAAGTGACTGACGTGTTATTCGTTTTATCTAAATATTATGGACTGGCAGTACTTGGCAAGCATTAAACCACAATATTTTTTTTATTACACTTAAGCTGCAGGCGTCTTACATTGCCAGAAAATTTTCATGAAAACAGCCAGGGAAGGCTTGGAAAAAGATCGGGAAATTTTAAAATGGCCACATAGGTATGCTGTCTTGTTATATGTCATACAAAGTTTCCAGAGAATCTCTGAGTTAAATATATTTTTAAAACGTTTCACCTGATAAAAATTTAAGGAAATTGGTTCCATTTATTGAAAAGTAAAAGAAAGTCAAGCTTACTGACAAGGCATTTCTTACTCAATATGTGTTTTTTTTTGCGTTAACTAAACGTCCTGAACCTCGATAGCCTAGAAAAAATTTTCATCTTTCAAAGCACCTTAAATAATTTACTGTAATAGAATTCATTCGAACTATACTATCAGTTCTGTTTCCTAGGAGGTGCATATCTGTCGTGCCATGACACAAAGTGCTCGTGTGGTATTGCGGGTGCTCATGTGGTATACCTAACTTGGAAACCTGTTAGCACGCCCAAGAGGCCTCATTACCTGTAACAAATTAAGTGACCATATCGATACAATCAGCCCATCTGCTTTCCGTTGAAGTTATGGCCAATCACCCATTCATTTAAAAGTATGAGAAAGACATTTAAATGTGTATTAAGCAAAATAAATTACAATCTTAGGCATGATACTGTGAATATTCCAGTCACGTCTTCTGAAAATATCCCTCTGCACGGGCATACTTAACTACCAGCCAAAAAAAAAAGTACAGACAGCCCAACTGGGTAACGTTTCAGCAATAAATATAGAGACCATTTGGGATAAGTACAATAATGCATCATATATGAACTTGTCATAAAAGGGAACATACTGTTGCTGGCACGAGCAGCAGTTGTGACTGTTTAATTGTTCACGATACCATGCAATAAAACATTGCATAAACGTGCTGATTTGTATTGACAAGCAGCCATTAGTCATAGTTAAACCGCATTAAGTATTGACTTAGATGGTTTGAGCAAATATATTAAGCTGCTTAATGGACACACAAAGAATATACACTTGTTATTTTTGCCTCATATTGCTGCATCTACTTATTTGCAGCATACACCTGCAGCACCTTTGGGACTAATGACACAAAGGTCAAGGCCAGCCTGGCGACCATGCTTGCCAAGGAGTAGTGTAAATATTTAATCTGTTTCCATAATAGCATACGACATGAATTTAAGGAATTCATCTATTATTTCGAGCAATAAAAACGGTGAATGCATTGCTGGTGCATTTGTATTATTTTTCGCACTGCATGATTCAGCACTATATAAATTCTTTCTGTTTGTGCAACATATATGAAAGTACAGCTGGTTCAGAAGCATTATTAATCTACTAACGGTAATGCATAAGTTTAGATGAAAAGGAACAGGTGCACATGCATAAATACATTCAATACTTTTTGCTACCGCATGTAAACAAAAATGTAAACTAACTTGTAGATAGCCGCTATGGAGTTATGGCCTTATACACTCTTTGTAGACTTGTCTATAAGATATCTGTGTATATAGATTGCCTAAAGATTTTTAAAAATTCATATTTGTTAACAAATGTCTGCAGAATGTCATAGAAAAAAAGTGTATCGGACTATAAAGTTCTGTTTTTGTAGACTGAAGTCTATAGAATGTCTATAGACTATCTATATACATTTGTATATAAACATTCCATAGACTTCAGTCTACAAAAGTAGAACTGTATATATAGTTCTACTTTTGTAGACTGAAGTGTATAAAATGTCTACGGACAAATCTCATCTGTAGACATTCTATAGACTTCAGTCTACAAAAGTAGAACTGTAAGCCTATACACTTGTCCATAGACAGTCTATACACAGTCTATAGACTCAGACTTCTTATAGACTAGTCTATAAAAAGTGTATGGCCATAAGTCTCTAGACTGTCTATAGGCAGTGTATAGACAGTCTATAGACTCAGACATTTTATAGACTAGTCTATAAAAAGTGTATGGCCATAAGTCTATAGACCGTCTATAGACAGTCTATAGACTCAGACTTCTTATAGACTAGTCTATAAAAAGTGTATGGCCATAAGTCTATAGACAGTCTATAGACAATCTATAGACTCAGACTTTTTATAGACTAGTCTATAAAAAGTATGGCCATAAGTCTATAGACTGTCTATAGACTGTGTATAGACAGTCTATAGACTCAGACTTTTTATAGACTAGTCTATAAAAAGTGTATGGCCATAAGTCTATAGACTGTCTATAGACTAGTCTAAAGAAATGTCTATAGACAGTCTATAGACTCAGACTTTTTATAGACTAGTCTATAAAAAGTGTATGGCCATAAGTCTATAGACTGTCTATAGACTAGTCTAAAGAAATGTCTATAGACAGTCTATAGACTTCATAGACAAATGTCTATAGACTGCCTATGGACTTTCTATAAAAATTTTTGTAAGGGACGGATCCAAATCGGGACTTTTGCAGCGCTGCAGGAAGTAGTCCCGCAGTACTGCTGACGTTTTCTTATGTTCAAAAACACTGTCTTGTTTTTTCAAAGCATAAAATTGGAACAATGCGTAAAAGTCAAAATGTAAGCGACTGATATTTTACTGTTTTCGTTAGTTTACCCTGTTGAGTTGTCACACACTCGAGAAAAGAGCCCATTTGGGCGTCGGACAAAGTCAAGATGGCAAACGCAAAATTGCTGCGGCGTCTTCTTGTCTGTGTTCGTCGCCTAAGGAGTTCCTAAGGAATTCTTACGTATAAGTACGAAGAGAAATATTCTGTAAATTTTAATTATTTATTTATTTATTTATTTATTTATTTATTTATTTATTTATTTATTTATTTATTTATTTATTCAATAACACCACTGAATACGCTGCGGAAGAGGGTATTAGAATTGGGGGAGGGGGGCACGCGAACATACTGTTATAACAATTTCTAAAGAATACAACAAACGCGCCTAAATACGCGACTAAATACGCAGACATGACTATGTGTAGCAAAATCACAGTTTGGATGAAATCAAATTAACAGTATACTAGCAGAAATTCGAACATTGAAGCACCTAGAACTCAGAATATATAAAAGGCAATCAAACAGGATAATTCGAAAACAATATCTACCGGATGGCAAAGGTACCGAAGGAACACAACATAGAATAAAACTCATTCAAAAAGAAAAGAAAAAAAAACTTTCACATTGCACAGAGACATCACATTATGCCATACGTACGCAGGATTTGTTGAAATTTGTCGGGGTGAACTTGATTAGGGAATTTCTGATGGTAGGTTATTCTAGCGAAGTATGAATCTGGATATAAATGACTGAGCGCAAAGATCTGAGTGATACACGCAGGGCTTTGACTTGGAGAGGGTGATGTCGGCGAGAGAAAATGACAGAGCGTGAGTGAAAGAAGCCATCAATCCAAACGCTCGTGATGGCGAAGTTTACGAAAGAGCGATAGGCGCGCGTGTTTGCGGCGTAGTGATAGCGGATGCAATTCGGCACGATTCTTTAAACATGCACCACTATAGTGCGAGGGATAATCTGTAAAGATAAAGCAAGCAGCGCCGCTTACAAGGATTCAAAGTTACGCAAGATGGTGTCCTGGTTCGGATCCCTGGTGGCGCATGCGTATTCGACTTTGAGGTATCGCTAATGCGGTGTATATGGTGGATCTTTTTTGTTTAGGTGTAAACGCGCTTGCTTTAGTCTGTGTTTTATTCAACTTTGCGGGTAACAGATGCAAGTTTAACGATGATGTGATGACGAACATGTTGCATCACATTGCAAATTGACTCCTCAAGAATCTTATTATCAAGAGAGTATGACGTTGCAATACGAGACGTAGAGCGTGAAAATGACATACACTTAGCTTTAGCATAATTTAAGGGCACTTACCAGTCTGAACACCATGTACTCAACGCGTTTCGGTGTGGTCGGAACCCTTCACGGTTAGAGTCAGTAGAAACTTTACGGAAAATGGCTGAATCATAGGCGAACCGTCTTATTCGGCAGGACATGCAGTCAGGCAAATCAATATTATAGACTATAAAAAGCAAAGCACAAAGCACACTCCCTTGAGGAACGCCGGACGCAACTGGAATAAACGAGGAGTTGTAGTCTTCATGGTGCGGGTGTTCTTGTTCAAATTAGATTATTTCGCTAGGAACTATTTTCTTGCCGTCGCCCGACTGCTCCGGAACTTATAATTGCATACCCGCCTCTTTACGGCGCTTCGAGTGAGCGTGGGCAATGTTAGTGGATTTGTCCCAAAATACAAGTGCCACGCAAAGACTACAAAGGGCTTGTTTTGTGCTGTCACGGTTCCAGGAGCCGTGGCCACGCTGTGCTTCGGCGAAGCTGCAGAAACTGCTGGACGCCTGAGAATCGCACGCAGCAGCAACACTGGCGTCATTGAGGGGGTAATGCATGGTATGTGCACATCGGCCATTGGCGACGTTATACTTGGAATCGACCGTTAGAACTCAGTTATCCTTTACTTGGCGCGTGAGTGTTTCAGCTTTGTTTAATGACATTTTGCGATTAACATTTGCAAAACAAGATGGACAATGTTGCACGTTTATCGAATTGTTTTAGCAAGACCTGCTATTTCCTTAGACCGCGGTAAGGGTTTGGAAACGACTGCTTGCGAGCCAGAGAATCTGCAGTGCAGGAAAACATGAGGCAGCAAGGGTCGTAAGACAGAGGGAGAATCGTTGAAAAAATGTAGGGTTTTACGTGCAAAAAGCACGATCATATTATGGTGCACGACGTAGGTGGGGACTCCCTAAATTTGGACCAGCTGGGGTTCTTTAACGTGCACCGAAATATAAGTACACCGATGTTTTAGCATTTCGTGATTAGCAGCCCAATACCATCGACACTAAGTAACAATGGCGGGCGACGGAGAATCGTCGTCAACTGCTAGAACGACATGTTGCTCGTTAACGATTATGCGCGCATTCCCGGTTACCTGCATGCGGAAAAAGCGCTGAATTTGCTCGGCCCAAATTCGCTGAAATTGGCCTGCGCACTTCGACACTCTTCACCGTCCTGGAGCGAGATTGTAATCCAACGAACAGTAGTTTTTATATTTTTTTTTTACTAAATGTGAGACCCACGGGTGTGGTTGGTTAATATTTGACCCTCGCAGTGTCCGGAACTGCCGGCGTGCTGCCCTTCGGCGACGCTGCGGTGGCTGCTCGATGCCGAAGAATCGCACGCAGCAGCACCGCCAAGAGCAGCAATCACTTCGCCACGTCCATCGCATGCTGCAGCTGCTGCACCTCCAGCGAACCAGCGTTGCCGAACGAGGTCACGTGGGGTACTCTTTCCCTAGAAAGAGCACGCGCGCGTGGCCAAGAGATTTATGTTGACGCTTTTGCTTTCGTGATCCAAGACTTTTTGTTCTACTGCTTCTTTAATATATTAATAAATATGGTTTTGATTGTCTATTCGCGAGACGGCTATGCTAAAACGCTGTCGTTATGCGAGAAGAGATGATTTCATGCTGTGCCGAAGTCTCTCCTCTCCTATAGCCTTGCTATCAACAATCGCAAAAGGAGTACAACTGCTGAAATGATTACGGTGTGCTTCGCGGTCGTGTACATGTACCGCGATCTTCTGGTACTCTTGTGCTTAAATGCATCAAACGGTGTTAAGAAAGTAAAAGCAAGAGCAGCACAGCAGTACTAGCGCAACTTTCGCGGTGGGTATCTGGACAACGGTGCCACTCTTAGGATTCGATCAAAATGAATATGCCTTGCAATAGCGCCGGCGACCATTCTTAAACTAAATATGTGCCGCATAAAGCAGTACGTTAAAACTTCGTTAGAGATTTATTTGGTAATAAGTCAGTTAGGGAATTTGATTTCTCGCGCAGATATCAGCCTCTACCATTATTCCAGTTGAAGGATTGGAATTGCGTTACAATGCCGCAGGCAATTTTTAAAATTTTACATACTGTATAGCCTAAAATATAAACCTGCCATAAAGCCCCCAAGCCCCTGCAGTTCTTAAGTGAGTCCATTAGGGTTCCGCACTTTTGACATGCGCACCCAGAATAGACTGGCCTATAACGAGGCCTGCTTTTCATTTGCGCTTCTGCGTTCTGTACATGCAATTGTGTGAATGCTGTATTATGCTTCAGCTCGGATGTGTAATAAAGAGCGTTGTGGGGTACGTCGCGTTTTATGCGAATGCGATGAAACGCTGATATATGTGGGAAGCATCATCTGAGTGGAAAGCGCGGACCAGTTATTATAGCATTAATCATTACAAAGATCAGCAATGCTTGTTGTGTCTGAAGGTGTAAATTGAAAGTGTCACAATAAGTGATGCGCGAAGAATTCACACCCTGTGTTCCGCATGCACAATCAAAACTGCCGCAGCACGTGAGGAACGGGGGGGTGTCATTTCAGCTTCACTATCAGAAGCGCATATGGGTAATCATATCATGAGAAGCGAACAAACAATAACATCAAGGAAAACGTAGGGGATATTACTTGTACTCACTAACCGAATTAAATAGATTATTGGAAATAAATGTGGCTGAAAAACAAAGTACCGAAGGTGGGGAACCATCCCACGTCTTCGCATTATGCGCCCCATGCTCTACCAGATGAGCTACCGCAGCGCCGTTTGCCCATCTACATTCTCGGGTATTAATGTGTTACTACTAGAACTAATCCTGGGAGTCTCAGCCAGCGCCAACACTCGCCAGCCTTGGCGGCGTATGTGGCACACCCTTTCTGCCAGAGGCGTCACGAGCACGTGATCTTTTTGGGTGCAGACAACGCATGCTACCTTAAGGCATCAATGTTGCCGGATTCATGACGCTTTTTATGTAACAAACGAGAATTAGTAATTAAGAATTATCATTTCTTTAATTCAATCAGTGAGTACAAGCAATTTTTCGTACGTTTTCTTTGGTGTGACTGTTTGGTGGCTTCTTATGATCTCATTATTCAAAATCAGTCGCCTCGGTTAACCTCCTTTCTTCTCGTTTATTATATAACGAAAGTCTCGACTCTCCAAGTCAACATTAAAGGCAACATTGATGCCTTCAGGTAGCATGTGTGGGTTTATTGACCAGTTGCCTTCACGCAAAAAAGATCACGTACTCGTGACTCTTGCGGCAGAAAGGATGTGCCACATCCGCCTGCAAGGTTTGCGAGTGGTGACGCTGGCTAACACTCCCAGGATTAGTTCTATTAGTAAAACATAAATAGCCAAGAAAGTAGATGGGCAAGCGGCGCCACGGTAGCCTAACTGGTACAGCATGGCGCGCTTAACGCGAAGACGTGGGATCGTTCCCCACCTTCGGCATGTTGTTTTTTCATGCACATGAATTTCCAATAACCTATTATTTCTTTAATTTATATGGTGAGTACAATTAATTTCACCTATGTTTTTCTTGGTGTCATTGTTTGTTGGGGGGGAGGACTTCTTATGATATCATTATTAAAATATCGGGACCCTAAGTTAGCCTTCTTTCTTGTCCTTTATATGGGTAATAGGTGGTTCATTTATGATGCCAATCAGGACAAGATTCTGGAGCTGAAGAGATAGCACAGCGGTATGAGACTGCCGTCTGGAAAGACCTCAATTTGATAATATTTAATTGCCGCAGTATAATAAATAAGATTGACGCATTTGCTGTCTCGGTTTCTTCTTTTAAGCCTCGCGTTGTAATCGGCACTGAATCTCAGCTACATGGATCTATTCGCAATGCCGAAAATTCTCCCTCACATTACTACGCCTTCCGCGCTGCTTCGCTACAGCCCGGACGGGAAACTCCGAGCCGAAGAGGTCGCTGTCACGCATCGCCTGGCGGCCATCTGGCCTTCCTGGCGAGCCCATGAATTAGCTGCCCACTCTGACGAATAAAGTTGTCTCTCTGTCTTGCACTCTGATCAGAATACACACAGGTGCCTTCAGCCTTGTCCGCTTTCGGCGTCTTTCGAATCTTGCGAATCCGCGCGGCGTAAATTCAAAACCAACACTGGCGGTTGTATGGCCATTGCCGCTGTGTATCCCTCTCATTTGCCGAATAATCGTGCACGTTTTTGAGCAGGTAATTGTGTTTTTTTTTGTGAACAACAAATTACGGCTTTATAATTGGGGGACACGTCAACAAACCACAAGTTTTATGGTAAGACAGTGGTTTTATGGTAGGAATTTGTAAACGGGAACGCTTTGTCTATAGAATTTGCGGAAATCACAGCCTCAAATATTCTTAATCAGCGTGTGACTGAAACCACGTGCCAAAGGAACACGACACCTCCAATGCTCGACTTCTTCTTGGCAAACCCTGGACCGCTTGTTTCGAATGTCGAAATAATTCCCGGTATATTGCCATCATAATTTCTTGTTCCGCATGGATTGCAGTTCGCCACCAAAGCACCATATATAGGGGGCCCAGGAAGGTTTACCTTTATGATAATGAAGACAACGCAGCAATAAAATGCGAACTAACATTGTATTTGCCAAAGTTCTTGAATACAGTGTATTCCAGAGATTGCGATGGCATGTGACTGCTCTGACAACTAAATTCATTGTGTTCATAAACGCTTTTGTTCCTTCTGAAGTCATAACACGAAACGGGCGTCAAGACAAGCCTTGGATGAATAACGATGCTAGAAAGCTAATTAAAAAGGACATTGCCATCGTTTTTCCTACAGGAGAAGTCAGAAGCCACGGGTGCGTGAAATTATGAGGACACTTAATTAGGAGATTGACGCAAAGTTAACGTTACCTTTAAAAAAAGGCTTTTTCGATTCACATGGCTTAACACACCATAAACACGACGGAGCGGTGAAAATTTTTCAAGAATAGTGGCCGGGAGCAGGAATATATTCCGAGGTTACAGTCAGGCAGTACTACATACAGTAGCAGACAACTATAAGAAGGCATGCTGTTTTATTCGTTATTTTCCGTCTGTGTTCACACACCCCTACTATGGCTCCAGTACAGCGTTACACGGAGTTAAGGCTGGAGCATATATCTGAAGTTCACTTTAACTATATGAGTGTCGCAAAATTACTTAGAGGGCTAAGTAATTCCAGCCACGGTTAATTTACCCGTTGCTTTCCTTGGCTTTAATGTCATTTCGCTTTATATCATCATATTATATATATATATATATATATATATATATATATATATATATATATATATATATATATATATATATATATATATATATATTCGTTCAAATGTGCAAATTAGGTTGTTTGCGGACGACTGTGTGCTTTTTAGAGCAATCACTTCAACAGATGATCAAATTGATGTAAATACTTCTCTAGCTGGCATTAATGGTTAGTGCAAATTGTGGGGAATGCGGCTTAACGCTGAAAAGGTAGTCTTTCTTCGCTTTACTCCTCAGAAAACTCCACTAACCTTTAGTAACACGATAGGTTCGTTGCCTTTGAATGAAGAAACAAAATATTGGTATTTCGGTGTCACAATTACTAATAATTTATCGTGGAATTTACACATTGATAATGTGTGTTCCTTGGTCTCGCGTAAATTATATTTTTTGCGACATAAACCTAAAGATTCCCCACGTAACGTATGTATGCTTGCTTATTATTCATTAATTAGACCGAAACTTGAATATGCATGTGTTGTTTGGTACCCGTTTACTATACAAAATATTAAATGTCTCTAAAGGGTATAGAACACAGCCGTGCGATTCATATTTTCAAAATTCTCATGATATGACTCTCCCTCACAAGTAATGCGTGATAATGGCATCGAAATCCTTGAGCAACGAAGGAAAAACTTTAGAATTCGATTTCTTTCCAGTTGCTTTTGAATGTAGATTTACCAATTATTCCTGCATCCTATCTATCTAGTTCAACGTCTAGGCTTACTCGACACATTTAGCACGGACGGATGTACTAGAGTATTCATTTTTTCCCCGAACTGTAACAGACTGGAATAACTTGTTGTTGCCTGTTTCAACTGATTGATGCATTAAATTATTGTTGTGTCTAGCCACCCTGCTTGGACCTGAACTAGGTCTGCAGTATGAAATAAATAAATATATATATATATATATTCAGCGTGTTTCAGCGAAACCATTCAAATATCTTTAAAAGTTTACAGTGGCCGATATCACAATTCTAGTTGATGCGATGGTCTACTCGAAGCGGCGGACGAACCTCGCACAAAAAATTGCGATGCGAAATCGACTCATTAATAAAAATTCACTAATTAAGATTTTAACTAATTACGTTAAGGCGCATATTACAATTTACAAATTTTAGCCGTGGAGTTCACAAGGCGGATCCACTTGGACAGAATTTTCAAGACGACACCGGTTTCGAGAGATAAATTCCCGAACTTCGCGAAGAAATGCATATATGCATTGGCATTCCAGTTAATTTGTTCAACAAACGTCGTTTCATGCATTGAAGCACACGCGAATGCGTGTCTACGCAAAGTTTGGGATTTTATATCTCCAAACTGGTGTCAAGCTCTGAATTAGTTTTAAGCGGGTCCGCCTTGCGAAATCCACTGCTAGAATTTGTAAATTGCAATATGGGCAATAAGATAATTAGCTTAGACAGTTAATTAGTGATTTCTCACTAATTAGTATATTTTGCATTTCAATTCTTCATGCTAGCAGTGTCCGCCGCTTCGAGTAGACCGGCTCATAAACTATGATTGAGCTATCTGCCGCAGATAACCTTTAAGGTATTTTAAATGGGTTCGCTGAAACACCCTATATATATATATATATATATATATATATATATATATATATATATATATATATACATATATATGTATAGATATATATATATATATGTCTGTGTGTGGGTAAACGTCGAACAGTGCAAGAAAGCGACGACAAAGCAATAACTTATTTCCCTTTTTTGTGTCTTGGACGCAGCAACGTCAGAAACCGCGCTAAGTGGCTGCCAGTGCAATTATTAAACGTCTCGTAGTTCTCGTACAGACCTCAGATCAGCTAACAACGCACGGGCGTGCTGCCTGAGATACCATTCGCCCCTTCTATTCACACGCTCGAAATCAGCGAGATTACCCACGAATGCACGCAATATGGCCGCGTGGCTGGCCGCTCGAGGCACTTTGCTTTGTATTCGCGCGCTTCTTTCAGGCTCGGAAAAACTCTTCTTTTATAGCACGTGTTGAGCAACCGAAAGCTCTAGTGGAAGTTTTTCGTGTTCTTTTACATGTTTCTCACTGACGCTCTTCATCTAAATATAACATTTGAGAAGCTGATCAAGTAATTAAGAGTAATTATGTGATTAGGCGGAATGGAAAGAATAATCTGTGTACCTCCATGCCACGGCGAACAGCATTACCGTGGTTCGGTCCAGCTACGTGGCATTCGCGTATTTTAAAACATTGGTGCATGATAATTGGGACACCTTGCTGTTTACATGCTGCACAGATTAATTCGTGAAGAAATGCTGAACAATGCTTACTGGAAGCAGCAGGCCGGCTGCTTTTCTATATGCTTTACTGTATGCTTTACTAACCGAAAACCTCTCCGGTACAGACCACATTGCAGCCATCTGTTCAAAAGCTTCAAGGACGTTAGGTTACCTACATCGTAATCTGGGCAATTCATCCTCCAACATCCACAAATTGGCCTATCAGACATTTGTTCGTCCACCAGCTAGAGTATACATAATCCATTTCTTCCCTGCTTGAATCAGTCCAGAATCAGTCCAGAACCGAGGGGCCCGTTTCATCTGATGTAGTTATAGCCACCACTTCAGCGTAACGCAAATCAAACTCGATCATTTCCTCCTGCTTTTCGTTCTTCGCTCTAATATCGCTCTGGTATCCTTGTTTCACAAATATGTTTATAATGCTACACAATCCGCACTGCATATCCAGATCGCCTAAAACACGTCTCACCGATTAAATTACTACTTAAGTTTCGAGCTCATATACGGTACGACACATTATTTTACCTTTTCCGCACTCCTTACGGCCATTCGCTTGTGGAACAATCTTTCTGAAAACATTGCTTCCGAGTCAGATCAAGAAAAATTTCGTCATCCCCTACAAGAGCATTTTTCATAATAGTATATACAAACCATTTTATCTTGTTTCTTGTACTTGGCAGTGTGCTTCGAACTTCTTGCGATGTTTTTATTTCCATTGATGCATTGCTATCTCGCTCTTATCAATTGGTATTTTATGCTGCGTCACGTGTTCACTTGCATGTCATGTATAAATTGCTTTATTGCGTCTTTTTCCCGAAATATCCCCTGAAGCATTGTATTCCTCGATCTGTTCAATTTTCTTGTATTGTACTTTCTAGCATTAGTGCCTTGCGTTAATTTTACTCTCTTTTTTTTCCTTGAAGTGTGCCTTGGTGACATTTTATTACTTCAGTTTCTCCCTTTTCATATTTTGATTTTTCTAGTCATGTTGAAAAGCCCTGCATTGGGACGTATCTTTTGTACCAGACTTCAGAAGGCTGCTTACTCTTCCTCTTTATGCATTTGATATTGTAACCTCCTTACACATTGCCCCCATAGGGCCTTAAAGGTATTTTATATAAATAAATAAATAAATAAATAAATAAATAGGGGGAGCCGACAAAAATATCTTTCCAAAGTGTTCTGAAACTTGTGCTCCGTGAACACCGGCAGAACACAGCAATGATTCCAGCTATACATGCCGTGCCTCCGTGTTATACAACACGTTAAGGGGACACCAGGGAGCCGTATGGTGTCTTCAAAAAAAAAAAAAACATTGATGGGAGCAACTAAGCAATCGTTGCATGCGAATGCGAGAGCATAACGTGTCGCTGAGGTATGTCGCCGAGTTTAATGCAGCGGCAAAATTTTGCCGAGTTTAGCGCTGCTGAGTTATGTTTTGGTGGGTGATGTGGCTTCCTCTGAGGTCGCAACAACGCCAGACGACAAACAGGCCGTTGTGCGATCTCTCAGCTGAGTTGTACAGTGTTTCCCTTGCGTTGAGTGTTATTTCTCGATAACTACACTTGGCCGAGCGATGCCAGTATTATTTTCCGATCCGGCACCATAGTGTCGGCAATAAATTTCTTCATCGGTTTCGTAGGCGAACTTCACCTCATACTCCGGGGGGATGTCGTAGTCGTCGTCATCCGAGGGGCACATTAAGCGCGCTGCATCTTATTCGTCGACGGCGTTGGCGAGATCCCAACAACGCGAAAGGCAGAGTGAGTTGCTGCAGCTCGGCTCCACGGTAAATACACCGGGTAGTGAAGCTTCCATAGGAGCCTATACGCGCAAAAACATGGCGGTATGGATGGATGGATGCCGTCAGTGCGGCCTTTGGAACGGAGTGGTGGGTTGCGCCACCAAGCTCTTCTTATTATATTGCGTAATGTCCTACCTTTGATAACAAAGAAAAAAAAGGAAAGGAGAAAAAAATCACGATGAATTCCCATAACCAATGTTACTGAACCACCATTGTAAGCTTTGTTTTTGCATGCCTCGGTTGTTTGTCGTTTGCCTACTTTTTATTCACCAATCTTCCAATTGCCGCTTACTAATCTCTTCTGCGCACATATTTACGTTACCCCTGCTCTCGCTAAATCCATGTTCTTCAAGGAGGCCTGAGATGCCTAAATCGACCGCTGGACAGATATCTTCACGTTCTAATAAAACGTGCTCCATCGTTTCCAAAGCTTTACCGCAACAGCCACCATGCGTCTACTTCCTTCTTATATCTCGCTTTATAAGTGCGTGTTCTAAGGCATCCCGCTCTCGCTTCGAAAAGCAAGAGCTTCCCTTGAGTTATCATGAATTGTTTCTTTTCCGATTTCGTTTTTTTTTTCCTCTGAAGTAGTTACTCATGGCAGGTTTCTTTTCCAATGCCGCCACCCATGAGATTATCTCAGCCTCTCTGACTTTCGGCTTGATGTTCTTTGTTGCCATGTTGCTCACCATACAGTTCGCATACTTGCTGGAGAGCTTCCTAGTTCTTTTCCTCCACTGTGAATCCATGTTTCTTCTTTCTTTTTGTACAAATACCTGAAAACTCTCCCAGCGCGTTTTAGCTTTTCTCCATATTAGTCAGTAGTTATTCATATTCAATTTTACGTTGAGGTTCTCTCACTTCAGAGCTTGCCCAGCCCGTATCACCCTGCACAGCTTCATTTGTAGTCTTCCCGTGAGCGCCCAATGCGAGGCGTCCCTCTGACCTTTGGTTGCCATCGAGTCCCGATTGCACCTCTGATTTCAAGCTAACAACCGCATTTTCCAATGTAAGTCCTGGAACCACCAAACCTTTTCATATACCCCGGAGCACCTCCGACCTATTGTATCCCCATAGCGCTCCGTGTTTCATTAAAGACGTATTTCTCTTCCCGTTTGCTGTTTTTTTTTTCCTGTGTTTCCAGATATCTATCTGGAAATGGTTATATACAGCACATGGTATATCGTTTATACATATACCAAGGCATTTACATTCTTTTTTCCGAGGTATTTCCTGGCCCCGCATTGACACAGTCTGTTCACTGTTTTCATTGAATTCCATAACACATGGTTATTAACGCTACATTTCCGACCTAAATTCTCGCTTTCCTGTCCACCAAAATTAACAAGACGTTGCATATCACTTTGCTAGTTAGCTAGCAACACAATTTCATCCGCATAAAAAAAACCTGGAAGCTACTGCTCTACTGCTACACCCACCTGTTTGCATAAGAGATTAAACCCGATATTACTTCCCTCTAGCGCCCTTTCCATCCTCACCAGGGCACCCCCGCCTCAGTCCCTTGCTGATATCAACTTCCTCCTCGCTCCTCATCCTTTTCTATTCAACGCAAACAATATTTTCTAGGTAAATCTATCTCAAAACCTGTATGCAGTTATCGCCCAAGCCTTCCCCTTCCAGAATATCCCACAAAATTTTGCGATCTACCTTTTCATACGCGCACATAATGTCCAAAAAGGCCACGTATAACGGTGTCTTTTCTACTTATTTCTTCTACTCATTTCATTTCTCATAAATTATCGAGGCGTAAATAATTCTGAAGCCATTCTTAATTTATCCTAAAATGCTGCTATTCTCTGCCTATGCTTCCAGCTTTAATTTAATTGCCTGGATTGCTAACCCATATATTACCTATGTAATGTTGAACTGTCCATTTGAGTGCATTCCATCTTCCTCTCGCTTAACTTAATAAATTAAATGATGGCGTAACTCTTGTGTCGTTTTTCTGTCGCGGGTTTCTGACGATGGCGGGGTGGCTGAATGAGCCAAGTAATCATCTTGCATTAAAAAAGAAAACAAAACAAGAAGCTTCAGGTGTTTTACGTTCCAAACCCGATCGACACATGATGATCACATCAAAGTTTTATGGAATTTTTAAACACAGCCTGTTGCAGATAACGTAATTCTAGTTATTCAGCTTGATTACTCAGAGAGACGGTCATTCCCTGCACGAGAAAAGGAAAGATGATCTCCCGGCAGTATAAGTACTATCGACGTATACACGAATGCAAACGCAGCTCTAAAATAGGTGAAAACAAAAGTCAAGCTCGACGTATACGTAATAGGTAATGTTGTATAATGGGGACACTGAAAGTTGCAAGTTAACTTTAACGACTACATAGAGATAGAAACCGTGCTAACCCCAAAGGTGCACTATCCACTCCTGGCCGCAGCGGTCGCTATTCGATGGGGCAAAGTGCAAAAACATGCGTTTACCATGCATTGAGTGCATGTTAAAGAACGCTACAACGTGCCACGTAATCACATCGTAGTTCTTGCGCTTAAAACCCGTGAATTTAATTTTAGAACGCAGCTCTCAGGTGTTCGTTCCTACGGTGAGCGTCGGCGTCACGGAGCGAACAAGCACATTGAAACATGAAAAAGGGTGACAGCGAAGAGAGCGCAAGGAGGAAAGCGGCGGAGGAGGGCATGGTGAAAGCGGAACAATAAGAGCGTAGTTCCTCGCAAGACGCGCTCTGCGGCGACGATGACAACGCGATGGCGCCGCACTAGCGTGCGTCGTCTGGGAAGTCAGTCTACGACGGCTGCTGTGAATAGCGCCTGTGCGTTACATACGTGCTGCGTCTCGCGATCTCCCGATTAGGGACGCAGTCGCGCTACACTTCGCTCCGTTTGAAACATGCCACATGAGACAGATTGCCCGCGCGAGCCAGTATATCGCGAAATGAAAACACGTATAGAGCTGCACTCAAATTTCGCATTAGGGAGCATCGCAATCTTCGGTGAATTTGTAATATACGAACACCTTCTCCATCGCATCAAATATAAGAGAGAAACTCTAAGAGTCAGCGAGTACACTAATTTTTATCTCGAACCGTCGCTCTCTTATTTGGTCCACTCTACGCGACCGTCACGCGAAATTGTGTAATATTTGTAAATTGAGGCACGTCACATTAACATGATAAGCTATCTAGTTCGACTATACCTTGAATCTCAAACTTACGAGTGCAGATTTTGTTAACGGGTCAACTTCTCATAGTACAAATATCTAACATCAACATGTAAACCCACGCCATACGTTCACTATACCTGCCGTCTCGCCAGCGTCGAGCAATAAAGCGATAATCCCCAACGAGGATCGGAAGCGGGCTAAGTGTGGCAAAGAGCGTAGCCTTGGCGGCGGTCAAACGGAGAGCCTTTCGTTGTTCGCCGCAAAGAGCCGCTTGTCGCTCCAGGGTGACTGACACGAACCACAGTATTCGCTGCTCTACAGGGATCTGGCAGTACGGAGTTATGCGGGGAAGTTTCGCGCTTGACGACTCGCGTGTTGGCCTCATCAGCTTCAGTGAGTTTCTACGGAGAACCCACCCCTGAGCGACGACGAGTCCGAGGGTTTGGGCTGTCGTGCTCGAGCCTGAAAAATGGCGGGACGTGGAATGTAGGAGGGCGGGGCAGCGGAGTTGCCCATCGAATAGAAGCTGCGCACATGCAAGAAATCTTGAATTCAGATCTGCAATGTTTACTCGCGACGAGGCGGCACGGGGTGAACTTCTAATACAAGTGCCTCAACGCATGGCCAATAGCGTTTAGACTCGGGCACTGCAGCCGCAAGGCACGCGGAAGGCTGCCGATTGGGAAACACCGCGGAGTGTCGCCTCCGATCCCAGCTTGGCAGCAACCGAGAACATAGGGACAGCGGCGCAGGAAGCCTCGCAACTGCGCCAGCGAAATCATGCAGAAACGAAGATGCCGAATGAAAAGAATAGTTCTAAAAATGAAGAGTGCGACCAATGGTAACAAAATTATTTTTAAAGATATGCAGATCCAACACATTGTCGGGAACAAGAACCATATGCAATGCATTATGCACGTTGCTGGCTATCCAGCTTCGTTTGGTGCAGCGCAAAGCATTGCCAGGTGGAGCAACGTGTTTATGTAATGTGAGAAGTTGTTAAATTACGCGAGTATGTGTGACCATGGCCGCAATATGGCACCGATGACAGTGACGACGATCGCATGACGGTGGTGACGGCATTATTTATGCCCCGGCCTTTGGACGTGACTTAACGACATGCCTATTCCTGGACCCTATATAGGGAATTAAGCGAAAGAAACAGGGACTATTAAGGTATCTGCTACGAAGTGTTATACAATCGTACGTACCTAAACATATATATCTTAGGTGGTTTATGTTAAAATGATTAAACCATTTGAACTCCGGCAAGGAAACGTTAATACCTGTTCGACCTCCATTGAATATGAAGGTGGCATATAGAAGTTCGCCCGCCTTCTGCGTAGTGTTAGCTGCCACGCGGAAACAACTGGGGATAGTGGAACGATCCAAAAGCGGCATAGTCTTACACGACATCTCAAAGTGTCGTCTGCTACGACGGAAGAATGCGAGAAACTGACACGTGACGTAAGGGCGAGACGACTAATACAGCTAGCCGGGAAGTTCGCTTTAGCACGAGAAGTATAGACAGCCACCGTACTGTGAGTGGGCGCTGCGGCACCAGTCTCGCACACCACCTATAGACCTTTTCTTTTTTTCACGGGCGCCGCCATATTGCGCAGGCAGCGGCGCCATCTATTAGCACTCTGATTTCACCGCCATGCTGACTTCGGAGAAGTGCGCTGTCTTGTATGCCAGGTATACGCTCTGCGGCGGTTGTTTTGGGGTTGCCGTGGCCTACTTAAGGCTCACTCACAGTAGGCCGACCCGACCCCGATTTCAGTCTTCCAACTATCGGCGGCAGGGTTTTTTTCCTTCGAGTCAGCGCTTCTGTCACACTGCACCGACGCCGACCAATCTGCCGACGGCCTGCAGATTGTTCGGCATCAGCACACTGCGACAGAGGCGCCGACAAAAAGGAAAAAAAAAACGCTGTCACCGACAGTCGGCAGACCAAAATCGGGGTCGGGTCGGCCTACTGTGAGTGAGCCTTTAGCAATACGTGGCGTCTTCTAAGTTGAAAACGATTCTGTGATAATTATGAAATGATTTATCTGGACACGGGCAGATTTGCTGCCGCTCATGAGGCGGACGGAGCACAGATCACGTGGGCGTGCGCTTGATCCTCCAATCAACGTCCGGCCGACTAGTTGGCTGTGTATTCATATACACAAAGCAACGAATGGTGGTGTAGTTTTATGCAGTACATTGTAGAAAAAGGTACCATATCGCAGTTGTTTATGTAAATGTCATTGCCCGCGTTTGTAAGCTATTTGATGCAGCGTTTTCTCTCGATAATGTCGTAGAAAGAATGCACTGCTGCAGCAAAGCAAAATGTGAGGGGCAACATTTTTTCTTTATGGTTACATAAGGCTCCCCTTTTCACTTCCCTCATTTCACGGTGACCACTGCTGATTATAATAAATTTTGGGGTTTAACGTGCCAAAACCAGCACAGCATTATGAGGCACGCCATACTGGAGGGCTCGGGAAATTTTGACCCCCTGGCCCCTGGGGATGTTCAACGTGCACCAAATGCACGACACACGGGTGTTTTTGCATTTCGCCCCCATCTGAATGCCGCCACCGCGGCAGGCATTCAATACCGCGATCTCGCGCAGCGCAAGGCCATAGCAGCTAAGCCACCGTGGCAGGTTGATCACTCTTGTCTACATTTCGGAGATTGTGTGCTACTGGATGTGTACGAGTTTTTTTTTTTGTGTTGTTCCTTGGTCACTTGAAATATATAAAACCTGCAGTAGCATATGCCGAGCCTTTCTATCGGCTAAACTCTTCGGTTTCGGTAAAAATTTTATTCACAAGCGGCCAAGTATTATCACAAGCTGGTTAATGTATACAGTTGCCTAGGGATATGTTCTTGAAGTACGAAAGCTTTGTGCACGATTGGCCGGCATAGGCTATGCGGTGCAAATAACGCAACACGAGATTGGTCATTCAAGAGGCTATTCGATATGGTTGCTATTGAAATGGTTTACAAAAATTCACACGCCGCGGTTGGTGTATGCGCGTCGGACGCTTGCGCTGCCAGGACTAACTGTATACTTACTGCTTAGCCCAAACACTACACAGTGCTTGCCCAACTACACCTTGTACGAGCTGACATTACGCAATTACTTAGCAGAATCAGCTAAAACATCACTAAATCATTTTGCAGCGTGCACGTGGTGACGACACATTCAAGCAGCATTGCGCCGCGGCAGACATGATTTCCTGTGCGCTGGACTGCACACCTAAACTTGACGACGAAGGTAAGCCGCATATACTTTTGTTTCGAAGATGATGTACACCCTTCGGTCTGGATATAACACGGACGAGCATTTTCACGGCTGGAAAGTCGCGAAAGCACAGCGCCACTCGTGCTTTCCGTCAACACATAGTGACATCATCGGTGCGAAGCAAGTAAGTGATGAAAAGAAAGAATAAGATAGAAAAGACTGGTGCGATAGAAATTCGCCTCTGTGTCTTTAGCTTTTTTCCGCCGGCATTACGTCACCACACTTTGAATGTCTCGAAGGCAAAAGACGTTCTGATACGGTAATTTTTCTACGGAAAGTCCTTTGCGTGTATTTACTTTTCTTATAGGTAATGAAAGAATAGAAATTGCAACTTAAATGAAGGCAAGAGTAGAGAAGCGTAGTGATTTATTGAATACAAAATGAAACACTTTGAATCAGAGCAGACACGTCGGCTGTCACAAGTCTGCAGATTCTACTTTTATAGATCTCGTGTGCAGCCTGGTGAATTTAGATGCCGCATTTGTAGAGTCAAAAGGCGATGATTTCATTATTCTTACTTTGTAAACGCATTTGCTGTATGTATCTGCTTCTGCAGTGTACCGCCATCATTGAAGTCACAATTTCAATTCTCCCATTGCGAAACCGAACTTCCCAACTAGTTGTTTGAGTGGTCTGGCGCTTGCGTCATCATGTGCCAGTTTGCCGCATTCTTGCCTCGAAGCAGGCAGCACTTTGAGATGTTGTGGAAGACTGAGCCGCTTTTGGTATCGGCCCGCTATCTCCAGCTTTGTGCGCGTAGCAGCTAACACTATACGTAGAACATTGGCGTAGACAGGGTGAAGCTTTGAGAACTCGACGCCCCCCCCCTCCCCGAAATTTTCTGATGAAACCTCTTCCCCTTTCCCGCGGAACAGAACCTTTCTGGAGGTGCGCTCCGAACGAGTGACATGGATGAAAGGGAAAGATTGATGTGAAAGCAAGGCGAGGGCTAGTAGCGGTCCCAAAGGGGAGGAGGGGGTTGTCATGTCACCGTACCTATATTATAGTAGAGTTTGCTTGCCTTTCCACGTGACCTTTTCCATATCTCCCCTTCCCTTCCCCCTCCTTGTATAGGAAGTAGGAGCGAAGATTGGCAAGGCTGTTATTCACTCGTTTCGCGATAGCGTCAGTTCTACCCATTCTGTGCCTCCTCTTTTCCCTCCTTTTGGCCATTACATTGACACGTGTACTTATCTTTATCGGGCGAACACGTTTCGCCGCTTAACAACTGTAATCGCACAGCGAGGGACGCGCCTGCATGTATCCGACGTTTCTGGAAAGTTATCGATGCTTCTACCCGGCTGTGTGCTGTCGCCGAACCTTGTGTTATCTGATTTCATCGCGTAACGTGAATTGTGTAGAACTTTGTGGAAGGCACGCGGGTCCGAACGATTAGTCTGGAACATTCGACGACTGCTATATAAAAGCCGACGCGCTTGACCCGCTGATCACATTTACGACAATCGCCGACTGTGTTCGCCGCTCTCGTTGTGCTTTAAGTGTAGCCTGTTCTGTGGGCACAGGTTCGCCCAATAAAAGCTAGTTTTTGCCTTTCACAGTATTGCTACTGTGTTCTTTGACGTCACGACCACGTGACATCTGGTGGAGGTGCTTGTGCGTTCATGTACCGAACGCCCCCGTAAAGCCACGATCCAAGCCCGAAGCCCGAGAACAAAACCAACGTCGTCCAAGACCAGCGTGCTAGCCGCCGACTGCAAGGACTGCCCCCAGAGCACGGACTTCTACCTGAGACGAGCAGGAAGATTGCCACCAAGTCCACCCCAATGGCAGCCCCAGCATCCCCCGTCGTGCTGCAGCAGCCCAGGGAGCCCCCCACTTTCCGCGGTTCAACATTCGAGGACCCGGAAACCTGGCTTGAGACGTACGAGAGAGTCGCTACCTTTAACAACTGGAAGAGCGACGACAAACTTCGATATGTCTTCTTCGCTTTGGAAGACGCAGCCAGGACGTGGTTCGAGAACCGAGAAGCCACCTTAACGACCTGGGAACTTTTCCGAAGCAGCTTCCTGCAGACATTCGCAAGCGTCGTACGCCGAGAACGAGCCCAAGCGCTATTAGAAACCCGGATGCAGCTACCTAATGAGACGACCGCGATCTACACGGAAGAAATGAGCCGTCTCTTCCGCCACGCCGACCCTGAAATGCCCGAGGAGAAGAAAGTCCGCCTGCTGATGCGTGGTGTGAAGGAAGAACTTTTTGCAGGAATGGTACGAAGCCCACCGAAGACCGTCGACGAGTTTCTTCGCGAAGCCACCAGCATCAAGAAGACACTCGAGATGCGAAACCGGCAATTCGACCGCCGCACGAACTCGACAAACTACGCCGGAGTTCAATCACTGGCCACCGACGACCTGCGCGAGACTATCCGAGCGGTCGCGCGGGAGGAGCTACAAAAGCTGTTCCCACCATCACAGCCTCCATTGGCTTTGATTGCCGACACCGTGCGTGAGGAGCTCCAACAACAACTTGGAGTAGCTCCTGTATCGCCCCAGCCTGAGCCGCAAGCGATGACCTACGCCGCCGTCGAACGCCGTCAAGGTCCCCCTCCGCGACCGCGCCAGGGCCCTGTCACGCCGCAGTTCCGTCGTCCGCCGCCGCCACCGCCAGCACGACCACCCGTCGCCCAGCGCACCTACGCGAGGAAGGCGGACATTTGGCGCGCTCCTGACCACCGCCCGCTCTGCTACCACTGCGGAGAAGCGGGTCACGTTTACCGACGATGTCCATACCGGGAGATGGGACTGCGAGGTTTCGCCGTGAACGCTCCGCGCCCGCAGCAAGGTGAACGCCCCCGCGATATCGCCGATTACTTCGCCACTTCTCAGTGGAGCTCTCGACGACCGTCGCGTTCGCCATCACCAGGCCGCTACCTGTCGCCGAAGCGCCGACCATACACTGGCCCAGCCCGAGGCCGGTCAGCGAGCCCATATCCGGAAAACTAAAAGCAGCAACTGATGGAGGTGCGGTTGCTGTTCGTCGAACTGACGAAGATCCTCCGCCGCCGACGAAGACACTGAAGAAACTACCTCGACGACACAACGACACGTCGCCGTCCCGACGAAATCAGGAAGCCAAGACTACACCGATGAAAGACGACGACGCCACGTTCCAGCTTCAGTTCAACGCGACGCAACCGCGATCCGACGCCAAGACCCAACTGCAACGCCAGACAAAGAACCACCGACCTCGACGTACTTCTCGACGGCCACGCAGTCACTGCCTTAGTCGACACAGGGGCCGATTACTCCGTAATGAGTGGACACATCGCCGCCCAGTTGAAGAAGGTTAAGACTGCATGGGAGGGCCCCCAAATTCGGACCGCTGGAGGACACCTCATTACGCCGACTGGAATCTGCACGGCAAGAATTACCGTTCATGACCGGACTTACCCTGCCACCTTCGTTGTCCTCCAACAGTGTTCCCGGGACGTCATTCTCGGCATGGACTTCCTGAATCAACATGGCGCAATCATCGACCTGAAGTCGAAATCGATAATGCTGTCACAACATCAAGCGATACCGCCGGAGAGCTGTCGTAGTCACCACGCCTTGAGTGTGCTTGAAGATCAAGTGAGCATCCCGCCGCGCTCCAGCATTATTATTTCCGTCGGCACTGAAACACCCGCTGACGTAGAAGGCGTCATCGAGGGCGACCAACATCTACTGCTCGACCGTGAAATTTGCGTCGCAAGAGGGATCGCTCGACTCCACGGAGGGCAACTGGAAGTTATGCTAACCAACTTCAGCCAAGAGTTCAAGCACATCAACAAGGGCACGACAATCGCATACATCGAGAAAATTGTGGAAACCAGCAATGCCTTTGTCCTCTCGGATTCAGCCGCATCTACCCCGATGAGAATTGTCCCCGAACCAGACTTCGACGTGAATCCAAGTCTTCCTATGAGTAAGCAGCAACAGATCAGAAGTCTTCTCCGACGATACAAAGACTGCTTTTCGACGTCATCGAGGATTCGACAAACACCAGTTGCAAAGCATCGCATAATAACCGAAGAGAGCACTCGACCACTCCGCCAGAGCCCTTACCGAGTTTCGACGCGAGAACGTGAAGCTATTAGGCAACAAGTCGACGAAATGCGGCGCGACGACATCATCCAGCCGTCGAAAAGCCCGTGAGCCTCTCCTGTAGTCCTGGTAAAGAAAAAGGACGGAGCCCTACGCTTCTGCGTCGATTATCGTCGACTGAACAAGATCACGAAGAAGGATGTGTACCCCCTTCCACGGATAGACGACGCATTGGATCGGCTCTGCAACGCTAAATACTTCTCGTCGATGGACCTCAAGTCTGGCTACTGGCAAATAGAGGTCGACGAGAGAGATCGCGAAAAGACTGCCTTCATCACGCCAGACGGCCTCTACGAGTTCAAGGTCATGCCATTCGGACTTTGCTCGGCGCCTGCAACGTTTCAGCGCGTCATGGACACGGTGTTAGCCGGACTGAAGTGGCAGACGTGCCTTGTTTACCTGGATGACGTCGTTGTGTTCGCCGGAAATTTCGACGAGCACCTTGGGCGGCTTGCGACAGTGTTAGAAGCCATCAAGTCATCAGGGCTCACTCTGAAGCCGGAAAAGTTCCGTTTCGCTTACGGTGAGCTTTTGCTCCTAGGCCACGTGATCAGCAAATCAGGAGTACGCCCCGACCCGCAGAAGACAGCTGCCATCGCAAAGTTCCCGCAGCCAACCGACAAAAAGGCAGTGCGCAGATTCCTTGGCATGTGTGCCTACTATAGGCGCTTTGTCAAGGACTTTTCACGCATCGCGGAGCCGCTAACACATCTAACCAAATGTGATGTCGCGTTCAAGTGGAAAACACTGCAGGCCAAGGCATTTCAAGAACTCAAACGACGCATGCAGTCGCCGCCGGTACTTGCACACTTCGACGAGGACGCCGATACCGAAATCCACACTGACGCCAGTAGCCTAGGCCTCGGTGCCATCCTAGTCCAGAGGAAAGAGGGACTTGAAAGGGTGATATCGTATGCTAGCCGCTCGCTGTCAAAAGCGGAAAGCAACTATTCTACGACTGAAAAGGAATGCCTCGCCATCATTTGGGCTACAGCTAAATTCCGGCCTTACCTCTATGGCAGGCCATTCAATGTCGTCAGTGACCATCACGCATTGTGTTGGCTAGCTAACTTAAAGGACCCTTCAGGACGGCTGGCGCGATGGAGTCTCAGACTACAAGAATATGACGTCACGGTAATATACAAGTCCGAAAGAAAACACTCCGACGCCGACTGCTTATCGCGCGCCCCCATCGATCCCCCGCCGCAAGACGACGAGGACGACTTCGCCTTCCTTGGGATAATAAGCGCGGAAGACTTCACTAAACAGCAACGAGCCGACCCGGAGCTAAAAGGCCTCGTCGAGTATTTGGAAGGGAACACCGACGTTGTCCCTAGGGCATTTAGGCGCGCGTTGTCTTCGTTGACGCTACAAAACAACCTGCTCGTGAAGAACTTCTCACCAGTCCGCGCCAGCTACCTTCTTGTTGTACCGTCAGCGCTGCGTCCAGAAATACTGCACGCCCTACACGACGATCCAACCGCTGGGCACCTCGGATTCTCCCGGACGCTGTCGAGAATACAGGAAAGGTATTACTGGCCGCGTCTGACCGCTGACGTCGCCCGTTACGTCAAGACATGCCGAGACTGTCACCGACGCAAGACAACACCGACAAGGCCAGCAGGATTGCTACAGCCGATCGAACCCCCTCGCCGACCATTCCAGCAGATTGGGATGGATTTGTTGGGGCCGTTTCCGATATCAACATCCGGGAATAAGTGGATCGTCGTGGCGACGGACTATTTCACCCGTTTTGCTGAAACTAAAGCTCTACCAAAAGGCAGCGCAGCCGAAGTGGCGAAATTTTTCGTGGAGAACATCCTGCTGCGACGTGGTGCCCCAGAAGTCCTCATCACCGACAGAGGAACGGCTTTTACAGCAGAGCTCACCCAAGCCATTCTGCAGTACAGCCAGACAAGCCACAGGAGGACAACTGCCTACCATCCGCAGACGAATGGTCTCACGGAGCGCCTGAACAAGACCCTCGCCGACATGCTAGCAATGTACGTCGACGTCGAACACAAGATGTGGGACGCTGTCCTGCCGTTCGTAACCTTTGCGTACAACACGGCGGTGCAAGAAACAACACAGATCACGCCGTTTAAGCTGGTTTACGGCAGGAACCCGACGACGACGCTTGACGCCATGCTGCCGCACGTAACTGACGAAGAGAATGTTGACGTCGCTAGCTATCTCCAGCGCGCCGAAGAAGCCCGACAGCTCGCCCGCCTGCGAATCAAGAGCCAGCAGAGGACCAACAGCCGACACTACAACCTCCGACGACGCTTCATCGAGTACCAACCTGGCGACCGTGTTTGGGTCTGGACCCCGATGCGCCGACGAGGACTCAGTGAAAAACTACTCCGACGCTATTGCGGACCCTACAAGGTCATCCGACGTATTGGCGCTCTGGACTATGAGGTCGTGCCAGACGGCATTTCGCATTCACAGCGACGCCGTGCACGATCTGAAGTGATCCACGTGGTGCGCCTTAAACCCTTTTACGGACGCTGACGAACTTCGCCATTTTTGTTATTTTCTTTGCTACGAGTGCTTTTGTTTATAACCTTCGTTTGTTTGCAGCATCGGGTCGATGCTTTTTAAGAGGGGGGTATTGACACGTGTACTTATCTTTATCGGGCGACCACGTTTCGCCGCCTAACAAATGTAATCGCACAGCGAGGGACGCGCCTGCATGTATCCGACGTTTCTGGAACGTTATCGATGCTTCTACCCGGCTGTCTGCTGTCGCCGAACCTTGTGTTATCTGATTTCATCGCGTAACGCGAATGGTGTAGAACTTTGTGGAAGGCACGCGGGTCGGAACGATTAGTCTGGAACATTCGACGACTGCTCTATAAAAGCCGACGCGCTTGACCCGCTGATCAGATTTACGACGATCGCCGACTGTGTTCGCCGCTCTCGTTGCGCTTTAAGTGTAGCCTGTTTTGTGGGCACAGGTTCGCCCAATAAAAGCTAGTTTTTGCCTTTCACAGTATTGCTACTGTGTTCTTTGACGTCACGACCACGTGACAATATCTGCCTTCCCTGTGGACATTGGTATAGCAGTAATACAAGCGCTGCAATTTCAATAAAAATATGTGACATTTGCGCTGCATCTGTCTATCCTTAATTTCACCAATATTTTCGCCACTCATACGCTTATTCATACGCTAAATCAGTCGAAGTCCAATCGGTTCCTGTTACGTAACGCTTCGTCATTCTTGCTGAAATACTGATATTTACTTAGTTTGCGCTCTTCACCAGAAAAAAAAACATACAGACTGTCGATTAACTTTTTGCCTTCCATAAAGCTTTCTTGTGAGCATGGTGCCCACAGATCTGTGTATACAGCTGAAAAAAGTCTCATTTAAAGCACATTCATCGAACTTTCATATTTTGACTAAACATTGCATCCAGTTTCTGACCCCTCCCCATCTCTTCCCTTTCTGCACAGACTGGCTCTTATAATGTGACGTTGCGATCTGTGGTAAAAGACCTTTCATTAAAGGCTGTCCCTATTCTCTGTGCAACAGTCCCGTGGAAACGCGGAACAAGGACGGCTGCATCAATGAAGTGTTTGCCGGCCAACACACGAAAAATACAGTGATGAGGACACTGACAAAAAATGGTGACACAAAGAATGAAAGAAGGGATTACGAAACTTACTCGAAAAGCACCAAATCATTTTCTTTTGCGAGCTCGCAGAAGTGAGAGAAAATAAAAGCAAGTAAAACACGAAGCTGGCGTGCTTGAGCCTGATTTGGGAAAATCTTTTAACGATGTCAATCTACCCTGCAGTAAACACATTCCATACTCGCATTCATAAACATATCAAGAGCGATGCCCGTCGCGGGCGTGCGAGTAAAAGACGAAGCGCCCTTCTGCGTTCGACGCTGCACGAGACGCTGCACGAGAGCAACCAGCCGACGAAGAAAAGCCACTCGGAGACGATGGCCCCTTCAGCCGCTCCGAAGTCCTTCACGCGTTCCCGGATGCGAAGGCACCCTCATGCAAGACGTCAACGGCGAACTGATGTCGTCCGCCGTCCAGTCTCACTCTGCATCCGACGTCGTGTTCACGGGGCTACGCAGCGGGCTTCCACCGACCAGTTTTCGCTCCGGCTGCCTGGGCGCCACAAGGACTGCAGCAGGTCTCGCCACGTCTTCCAGAGCAAGTGCCGCCATGACGCCATGTCAAGCTGCTCCTTGGAATCAGCAGCACTACCTGGCAACTCCAGCATCCTGCCGTGCTTCTGGTTCCGACACGAAAGGATGCGCTCCTGCAGAGCCCTGGCAAGTCACGGTTATTCATTCGCCGTGAGTGTATCTAGCTGCCCTGCAGTTAAGTTGAGTTCACAGGCAGAGATAGCACTGTGCGTCACAGGATATCTTTATATTGAATCTAAGATGCGCCATGCTGACCTTCTGATCTTTAACTGTTTGGATAGAAAACATCTTCACGATATTCATCAGTAAAAATGAAACGGTCTCGCATGTGTTTTTGTTTATTCATTTTAATTCTCAAGTTGGTGTCTTAGTGTAGGTAATTGTGAGTACTTATAAGTATAAGTCGTTTGTCTAGTTTTACAGATACTAAACCACAAGAAACGTATAATCATAGAAGTGCCTCTGTGTGCAGCCCATCAATCCATCTTCTTTAGATATATTTTGTCCATGCAGTGACCGCTGTGAGTGAATAACAATAGCAACTAAGAGATGACGAGGTAATAAGCAGTCAGTGTAGCGCAACGGCCATGTTGTCGCTTCCAGAGGTCGAGGTCAGGTGTTCGATCCGAGAGGCGGGGCGCCAAATTCCTGCAGGGGCGGAACGCAAAAACGCTCGTGCAAGATGCATTCGTTACACGGCAAAGAACCCCGAGTAGTAAAATAAATGCGGGAGTGGTGCGACTGATGATCGGATTGTCGTTCTGGCACGTAAAACCCCACAAAAATTACTGTGTATTAGGCTGCATCATTTAAATGAACGACAAAATAATTTTATGTAAACGGATATGTCATTGTGTGGGTGCGCAAAGTGACCACATAATATACAAGCAGAATTTTCTTTCCTATTTTATCATGTGCTCCTCAGGCCACTAAACGCAATTAGACAGGCGCTATACTTAGCCAATAGTCAAAAACTAGCGCCCACACCTCACTACGCCATGTGATATATCAATGCCAAAGTGCTGCAGGCGCGTTGCAGAAGTTTTGTCTCGACGGTTGTACTATAACCTTTAATTCACATGGATGTCCAAAGCGAGTATTTTGCACACAATCCCATTGACAATGATTGCACATTCACAATTCATACTGTGAAGTAGCGAGAATAGCATTGTGCTTTTAGAAGTCGCAATTTCAATATGATGAAAACATCTTTTTCTATACGCGTAATTTGAATAACTCAGCGCTTAACTTTTATGAATCTTAATAAACAATGCAACACACAACACAAAGCAGAGATCATGGATTGCGTAAGTGAAGCGATTCGTCACACCTCATGGGTCGATGAGCATAAGGACCAGCTTCCACTACCTTAGTGTTTAAACTGTAAACATAATAATAGGGTTAGCGCCTTTCAACAGCAGCAGTAAACTATAAAGGTTTGATATGGAGCTAGATAATAAGATTTGAAATGACCACCCAAGTTGCGCGGTCGCACCATTCTGTAGCACAGTGATGTTATAAATCTTCCGTGCATGTATGGAAACTGTTCAGATTAGTTGAAGACAGTTGCTTACGGCGTACGCGCGTGCGTCTATGTGCGAGAGAGAGAGGGAGAGACCGAGAGAGAGCAGTATAGCTCAAAAGTCGGGATGTGTGTTATTGACGCTCAGTGACCCCTTCAGTCGATCGCTATAGCGGCCTTCCGCTATCTGGTCCTTCAGCATGCGAATATTTAGCCCCTACACATTGAGCAGAAAGCCCACAGCCAACCGCCTTTGAAAATGTCAGTTTTTTTAGCACTGTATCATGACACAAAAACATTAAATTATGGGGTTTTACGTGCCAAAACCACTTTCTAATTATGTGGCTCGCCGTAGTGGAGGACTCCGGAAATTTTGACCACCTGGGGTTCTTTAACGTGCACCTAAATCTAAGTACACGGGTGTTTTCGCATTTCGCCCCCATCAAAATCAGCCGCCGTGGCCGGGATTCAATTCCGCCAACTCGTGCTCAGCAGCCCAACACCATGGCCACTGAGCAACCACGGCGGGTATCATGACACTTAATGAGCAAGGGACCAGAGTACAACGTGACATACAATGTTGCCAGTTGCTCCACCTCACATTGCGAGGCTAGCTGTAGTTTATAGTAAGGGTTGCCGAACTGCCGTTCGCGACCCCAGTGCCTTGTGTTGCTCGCGAGAGGAAGACAACGTTCGCCTTCAAACAAAAAAAGTTAATTAGCTTGGAATTATTAGGATGCCACCAGCCTATCTACATCCACATTCGTAACCGTCCTTGGTAACATTTGGTGCAGGCTTCTTCCTTGCCATGTGCGTCGGCCAACAACGGAGCACCGGCTTCGTTGTCACAGACTTCATCCTTGTCATCTACGTGGGGCAGCTTCGTCTCACGTAGTGAAAGAGTCGACTCCAGTGATGCGCGCTGCTCATGGAAAAATGGTGACCGGTCAAAAGAAGCCGTTCCAGTCCAGGGAGTGATGACCTTTATCCGTCTATATAGTTCTCAACCACAAGTATTCGGAGGCGGCCTGCAGTGGTGTGGTCCAAGCACTTACGCGATGTATTGCGTGCAGCAAGATAAGAACGGTGGCAAGGATCGGCATAGCCTGAGCATGCTCTGCTACCAGGAGGAAGACATGGCGAAAGTGGTTCTCCTACATAAGCCTGCCTTCCTCACTCCGCAGCCAGCTGCACATACTCGTGGCCTACGTGGGCGACGTCGGCTCAGCCGTTGGGCACCTATTCCTTCTTCTGCCACGCATTCCTCCAGTTGGCGCTGACGGCTTCATCTTTGTTTTGTCGATGCTTTCACTCTCCAGTGCGGATGCTTTTCGAGAGTGGCGTCGATATGATTCTTTAATATGCTCTTGTTTCAAGAAAATTGTGATTTTGTAATATTTACAATAAACGAGTTATTTATTGTCCAATCTCAATCTTCGCGTATGTCGTAATCCTATCGTCGTGCGAAGAGATGCCATTTGAAGTTGCGCCAAATGGCTTGCTGTCTCACCCCCAGAATCACCATTGCAGCGACTCCACTGCGCGTCGAAGTCATGGGCATGAAGCTTCCGTCCTACCTTAAGGCTGTCAAAGCATTTAGAAGACATCTGGTGGATTGTCAGTCTCATATAAAATAGTCTTTTGCAGTCATCACTGGTAAAAAATTTCATACTTGCATCGAGTTCCTTTAAGTCACATTAACAGGTGCGTCGCTAGGTGCGTCCATTTCCTTGTAGTTAAACATTTTGGCACATGGTCCATCATAAGGCTTGCTGCATCATTTGGATTGTCTATATATCACTACATAAAATGTCTTATTCCAATTCAGTTTTCAGTTACACTTTAGTGATCCGGACACTCAAAATATTGCGGTTTTACGTGCCAAAATTGCAATGCGGTTGTGACGAACATCGTGGTGGGGGACTCTGGACGAAAGTAAGGTGCGACGCAATTTCGTAACCCACGTCAGGTCGCGAGACGATGTCGTTGCGTCAGGAATGCTTTCGTCAAGGATGTTAACCTTAATGCCAACGGTAATATTGATGGTATTGCTTGGAAATTTAGCGCCCGGCTGGGAATCGAGAGCAAAGCTCTTACGAACAGCTGCGATGCCCATGGCGGAAACAGAGCCGCATACGAGTCTCGCAGTGGGAAGTGTAAAGAGTTGCTGGCCCAGAAGGAAACGGAGAAGCTGGGCAACGAAGAGAAAAATAGTTTTTTTTTTTCACATTACCAAGGTACTCGCACGAATACTCATAAGAGGCTCGTGCAGGTGTTCATGAAGGAACCCGCGGTGTATTGGACTCCAAGTACTACCTCCTATTGAAGTCGACTGTGCCCGTTCATTAAAGCTTTATCTGCCTCAGAGTAGGTCGTAGACGAAGGTTTCGCAACACAAGTACTAATGTTTGCGCTTGTGGGAAGCCCGACTCTTGTCCTCCATATGTTAAAGGTAATACATCAGTGGTCAGTGGCGTAGCCAGAAATTTCTTTCGGGGGTGGGGTCTCACATTGCAGCTCGGTCTCCTCCTTAAGAGGAAGCTTTAGCTCCGGCGCTCGTACCTAAATACATGTAGAAGGAGAATTCGTTTTTCTCTGCAACCAATGCACAAAATTTGGGATTACGAAGGAACAGCGCCCAAATCTAGCCCAAATGAATGTTGTCCTGAACAATGCACCAAATATTGTGAGGTTTGCTGCAGTTAAAAGAAAAACTTTAATTCTAGTGACTGTTGGTTTCGAATTTTTCATTTAGGTCAATTCTTTATTAAGAATTCACCAAAATCGCAAATTTTCAGAAATCTAAACTATCGAGTTTAAAACTATGTAACTCGGCAGTGAAAAATGATATCACAAATCTGTGAATTGCACCTAATAGTACATCTACAGCGCACAAAATTTCTATGTTACACGTGAATCTCAAGAAGTTAACATTATGGAAATACGGCTTTCGGAGAATCCCTGTACACAACGTAGCCAATTCACGTAAGATACGAATTGACACACCAAATTTGTCCGCTTTGACTGTTATGATAGATGCCGTTTACTGAAGAGCGACATGTGTGCTTGATGCAGAGCTATTAGTTTGTAAACGTCATGCTTCTATTTTTGGTGGAAACTTTCAAGTATTTCAAAATATTGAAACAATGTTCAGGCCCTAAATCGAAATTCCGCTTCCAACAGACACTAGAATTCAACTTTCTCTCTCAAATGTAACAAATTTCATTAAAAGCGATCCGGGGGTTATCACAACGAAGCGTTTCTGCGTTTTACATGTGTTTGAATAAGCCGCGTCGGAGTTGGGCGCGAGCTAAAGCTTCCTCTTAAACAATTTGTCTGGGGATCAAATACATGAATAATAACTGCATTGTCATTACTGAAGATGCTGCAAACGTATTTTTGAGCGCTTCACACTGTCAAAACAAGTACAATAGGTTTTTTCATACAAGAATATACTTGTATGTGCCAAAAATTGTGCCCAAAATAACCGATATGAATGCTTCCATGTTTTTTTCTCTATTTAATAAGTAAATAAAACATCACACGAACTTTAGAACTATATCAGTTCGAAACCAGCAAGGCAGTGCATGCCGCTGATATGAAAAATGCAAAGGCCATGAAATTAACAAGCTGAGGCCAAATATTGTAATGAAACTTTGTCATTCCAGAACCTTCTTTATATTCTTGTACATATGCAACGGCCAGTGAAAAATCTCAATGACGCTGTCATTTGTTCCAATGTATTACGCAGGAGCAGCTGTCACCGGTCGTGTATCGTGAGTAATTGCACCGAAATTATAGCCACAACAGATAGCACGTATAAAAAGCAGGAGTTCTGCAAAATAAACGAGGGTGAGTCAAACGAAAGTCAGCCAGTGCGAATATATGACAAACGGGGTACCTCATTTAAAAGTAGTCTCCATGATCATTTAGCCATTTGTCCCGTTGTCTAACGAGTCGCGTGATTCCCGTCTCATTAAACATCTTGGGCTGCTGCATCAAAATGTCTGCAACTGACTCTTTCACGCCACCGTCCGACACGAATCTGGTTCCCTTGAGCTGTTTTTTCAAATGCTCCAAAAAGTGGAAGCCGCAAGGCGACAGGTCTGAGCTGTATGGCGGACGTTGCAGCGTTTCCCACTTGAACATTGCCAGTATTATATTAACCACTTCACTGACGTGGGGACGGCATTGTCGTGGAACAAGATCATTCGTCAACTTTCCACGTAGTTTGTTCTTGTTAGTGACACGCAGCCGATCTGGCGTTTTAAAATAACGAATTGAATTGATAGTCTCTCAAGATTTAGCAAGTTCTATCAGTAATAGCGCCTGACGATCGAAAAAAAAAAGCGAAAAACACCTTTCCGGCGGTAATGACGGCCTTTCCTTTCTTGGGGGTGGTGAATTCGAATGCTTCCACTGTAAGCTTTGCTGTCGTGTTTCAGGTCCGTAGAAGTGGCATCATAGTTCGTCCTCGATCACAATTGGAGACAAGAAGTCGTCACCCTTATTATGATACCGGGCCAGATGAGTCAAGGCAGCGCTAAACTTCTCCGTCTTCTGGCCGTAGTTCAATATCTTTGGCAACCATTGCGCACACAAGAGCGGATAACCGAGATGTTCATGAATTATGGCGTGAACCGAACCGCGACTGATGTTCACAAGCTCTGCCAGTTTATCGATGCTTATCTTCCGTTCTTGTCTCATCAGCTCATCAACCTTTGTAACTTTGTTAGGGGTGATTGCACGATGGCCTTGGCCCGGTCTTGGATCGTATTTGCAACTGTCACGTCCTTCTTTGAATCGTTTGCTCTAACGCTTCACAGTGGCCAGTTAATGCAATTTCAACTTACACGGCAGCCATACGGCGACTAATTTCTTTTTGGTAAATAACTTCAGCTGTCAAAAACCCCAGGGCACCACGCTGCTCTGCTTCTAGAGCGTCCATCATGTCGCGCAACCATGTTCAACCCAGTGCATGAGAGAATGAAACAACCTTGATACTCACATGTGCGTGTCACTTTTGCAATAGAGAGATGCCTCTGTGTCACGTGCATGCCTCGCAGATAATGGACCGAACAATTATTGTCCGGGCTGGGTTGGCTCACTTTCTTTTTACTCGCCTTCGTCCATTAGAAATGCGAAGATACAATGGAATATACAAATGCGATGATACAGCTTGATAGAAGGCAAAAAGTGTTACTGGAAACAAAGTTCACTGCACGTATACAAAAAACCTCGCAACAGGATATTTAAATATACGTATAAGTCTCCAGTAAATGTACGTATCTAAAAATAGTCACGGTGTACAATGCGTCAAACAATGCAAATAAACATGTTGCGCAATCAGATTCACTGAATCCTAGATCCCACCCCCATTCCATCC
Source organism: Dermacentor variabilis (assembly GCF_050947875.1). Classification (NCBI taxonomy): domain Eukaryota; kingdom Metazoa; phylum Arthropoda; class Arachnida; order Ixodida; family Ixodidae; genus Dermacentor; species Dermacentor variabilis. The sequence continues at coordinate 12,782,888 of NW_027460313.1, forward strand.
ACTCCCCTGATTTATCGCGCGACGGAACGCGGCGCGTTTGCTCCCCGCTTTTCTCTTTTGCGCACACAAGACTGAGCCACCATCGTCGTCTCACCCATTTCAGCCCCCGATCCCCCTCCCTACGCTTTCACTCGCAGATACAGCATGCGGTGCGCGTTCACGATGTTATCGCCCTTGGACTTTATACCAAACATGAGGGCGATGGCGACAGCAGGAATGCGCCTGGAGTGTCCAGATAACTGCTACCGCAATACTATACAATAAGACTATCCGGCAACTGAAGCGTCCCGTGGCCCATTACTGTCCGCAAAAGAAGAAGTAACAAAATCGAACTTTCACCATACGACAATTCGCAGCGCCACAACGTCCTTTTTTTTCTTTTTTGGGGCCGGGGCACAGAAATGAAAAAGCGCAAAGTATGTTGGCCACAATCAAATGCCTGCTTTGGGCACCTGATGTAGCTACCGAAAGAATATCGAAGAAAACGCGAGACGCATGGTCCACCGAGAGCCATGCGCATACTGCTCGGTATCCTACACTGGCGAGACAAGACTTTCCATAGAGGTTGCACTCAAGCGAACGCGGTGCAATTCGTCGAGTCCCCAAAGTGATGGCGGCGAACGACGATAGTTTCTTTTTCTCGTCTGCTAGCCAGAAAGTGCCCAAAACTCTGCCAGGCGAAAATCGACTCGGCAAGAAAGAAAAAACGAACTCGCACTGAAGTGCGCCGCGCAGTGGTCGGGGTAACACCAGTTTGTATAAGTGTTCTGTGGTAACACGAGAAAAACGCATGCACTCTGGCTGCCTCTGCAGGCCTCGGGTATAGGGTAGCGAGGACAAAAAAAAATAGAAGAGGCTCAATGTGTCCTCGCGAATAAAAGTCGAAGTAGAAAAAATAAATAAGAACGTAGTTACCTTGGCTGACATTAGTGTCTTGACATGGATGCTTTGGCGTAGGTGAAAAAAAAATGTTGATATTTTTTATGTTTCTTGACGGCAAAAACGAACCACCACAACACTTCATCTCATCCGACCTTGCTGTTGGCCTTGTCAACTTGTCTGATAGTGTGTTGATTTGGCTTGTCTCGTTGTATGGTCTGATTTAAGACTTTAGAAAAGTCAATGCACCTTTGGCGTCCAATATTTATAGTAACATAAAACCCACCAAGTTCCGCAAATGAAAATCAAAAGCACAACTTTGGAAATGTCAATGCACCTTTCACATCAAAAGTTTATGAGAACTTTATAGCCACAAATTTCGAAATTGACATCCATGCGCTGCGTAGATTCCGCGGCCTCCGCAAGATGCCGTGGCGAGCCCGTTCGCCATCAAAACGCCCTTGAAACTTTGTCCTCGGTTGTGGATCCTTGCGTCATGTGACTCCCGGTGCATGGGCGCTGCCGCGAAATCCAGCCCGAGTTCGCAAGGTTCGCGCTGAAATGTCTTTTCGAGCGTGAAAAAGACATTCTAGAGAAAATTCAGAATGATTTCCGGCCCCGGCGAATGTTTGGGTGGGCGGTGCATGGACTGCACGAAAAAATTTTGGGGGGGGGGGCTGAAGCCCCATAAGCACCCCCCCCCCCGCCCCCTGGCTACGCCCCTGTCTGTGGTGTTTTATAAGCAAAACGACGATCTGATCATGAGGCACGCCATAATGAGGGACTGGGGATTCATTTCGCATCAGTTGGGGTTCTCTGAAGGGCCCCTAAATCTAAGTACATAAGCATATTTGTGTTTCACCCCGTAGAAATGCGGCCACTGCGGCCAGATCTGAACGCACCAGCTCGAACACAGCCGCGCAGCTTATGGGCTTCCTGAGCTTATGGCTCTAAACGCGTTCCGAATATTAATTGCAAGAAACAATCTGTTTCCCCATTTTGTTACATTTACCTAAACAAAAGAAAGGAGCTACAACGCTGTCACAAAGCAGTGAAAATTAAAGGAAGAACATCAGCTCCATCCGTGCGTCTACGTCCGTCTATTGAGTACAGTTCAACCTTCTTACGTCACTGTATCCGCCCTATACTTATCAAAAGTTACGTGCCCTTGTGAAAATAAAAAAAATAATGAAATTCAGTTCGGAAGCGCCTGCAGACCACAAGTTGACATTCTACTTAGCAATATTGCGTCAGTAATACATGCACGCAGAAGACTAGAATGTTTAGAGCTGGAATGCTATGTGCCCTGAAAATACTGCGATTTCTATTTTCTCCCATGTAACACAGACTCGACACGTTCGCAACAACATTGGAAATACCATACACCATACATGTTGAGTAACGGATACACTAATAGCTTTGCTCGAGTTATTGCTACACTTTTTTTATTTAATTCTTTGTACCTTAATTCTCCGATCCGTACATGACCGAGTGGTACCTAAGCTTCAATGCTACCACGCGCCCCTGTTGATCGCGGATGAATGTCATCGTCAGTACCAACGCACAGAGACGCTGACGTGCAAGTCCAGCTTTTATCAGTGTTATCGTAGCAACAGAAAGTACCAGACCGGCTCTACAGCACAGGACGACCGCTTACGGCATATGCCCGCATAATTTAATAGAATCATACCATGCGCACTGTTTTTAGTGTCGCCAGAACATCGTAAAGAGCAGCAAGAAGACTCCGCGGCCTTAGGTATCCGCAATTGTCGATTTTACAGAGATCCCTCGAAGATTTTTTGTGCGTAAGCATTTTGATGGCAGTAATTAAAACGGGGATATTGGGAACGGGAAGCGTTACGAAGAGGTCAGAGGAAGAAACAGCGTAAGAAAGCAGATGTGCACGGTTTCGTTCAACCTACCGGGTTCAACTATCGAAGAACGAAAGGGGTACGAGAGGTGACATGAGGAACGGTTGCTCAGTAATTTCCACACTTTGTTTTTTTTTCAAACAGGCCACTCATGCTTTGAACAGGCTGGTGTCTTCTTCATACATCCCTCTTCGGGAAGTGGAAGGGAATGCAACACACGTCCTTGGGCTAAGAAGCGGAACCTCCCATTGAGACGTCAAGCGGGGTATACAGGACACTCGAACAACTCTTAAAACTCTGTCGTTTTATCGAATGCAAATTATCTCCGTAATTTTGCGCAAATGTTGGTTGGAATAACCTGTACAGGCCACTGAGTGGTTCTGGCTTCTTCAGGCTTAGCCGGGCTGCAGCGAACGCATATCTGTGGGGTCGGCGCATTTACCTTTATCGCGCACCATTCCTCAGGTAAGCGCAGAAACACCAGGCGTTCAATGGCAATCCGCAGCCCATTTTCTGCATTGTCCCGTTCAGGCATGCATGGTTAACTGTAGGAGCTGGGCTAGCGTAGCTTCTTTAGATTGCTGCGATAGTTTCGTTACAGTTGAGGCTTAATCGCGCTTTTTGAACGAGAAGCCGTCCGAGGCGATGACACTTCTTCGTACTTTGGCAGCCAGTGATTTTGTGCAAGACTCACCCCGTCGATGTGGAGATGCCCGGTTCCTGTTTCTTCAGCAGCGAACCCTAGCACTCCTGCAACAACTACACCGTCGTGGAGGTCAAGCGATTGAAGACCAAATGCCGCGGGACAACTAAGCGCGTGAGTGAGCACAGTCCCAACGGACCGCCTACTAGTAAGTTGCAATATTGCGTCAGTGCCTCTCGACGTGTCAAATAATTCCATAAATTCTCAACACATACCTTGGCTACTCTGGTTCTGAAAGGAATTGATGAGGTGCGTTTAAACACTAAGAACAAATGCCAGCGTTATTTACGATGTCGTAATTGACATAACAGATGAAGAATTCCAAGGGCTTCGGTCTTCAACAGTGAAGGTCATCGACGAGCTTCAAGCTTCTTTTCGAGGGAGACACGATACTTGATGACGTCATGGTAGGCTACGTGAGACACACGGTGCGTCCTTACGTGCCCCAACTACTGCGATGTCGCAAGTCCCAAAAACTTGGCCATGCCAGCGCTGTCTCCAGAGGCCAGATAATGCAAGAGGCTTGGCAATGCAAGCAGCCACTACACGTGTTTATGCACGGTCGAAAAAAAATTAAGTGCTTGACCAACAAAGAAACACACGAGGCAAATGCCAATAATTGTCCCCAAGAGAAAAGAAGCTTGATAAATATTGAACCAAACGAGCAAGAGAAGTATATCACACAGGGGTGGCAGCGTCAGCGCAGCACCGGAAGAGACTATCGCGTCGTCGACGTGAACAAGCTGTAGGTCCAAATGAGATTCCCCTGGATCCCATTCCGCAGTTCCAGCGGAAGGTATTTGAATCGGCATCGGTGGCCCTCTCCGAGCCATATTGCTTCAAGCGAGCAGCACAGGCCTGGAATCGAACGTATGGCCACGCCTGCCGCCGCCCTCAGGGGCCTTGGACTGTGAGCGCCAGGAACGGCAGTGCAACGAAAAATCACCAACGGGCTCTCTCATCAATGTCATGCTGCGACAAGTAATCGACGTCCTGCAGCTGCTACTATCTGGTTTTAACATACCATCGGCTCCAAGAGCTGAAAAAATCTTGCAAGCTATAGACATTGTCGTTATCATTATCATCATATTCAACACACCACCACCTCCCTTCCGCTTCATACCCTACCTCTGTTATTTTCCCACAATTCCCTTCAACAGCGAGTAGTAGCAGGTTAGAGGCACTTCACTCACGCCGACCTCTCCCTCTTTCTGCAAGTGAATACTGCCTCTCTCTCTCTAGTCAAATGTGTAGCATCGGGATGTTCAACAACACATGTATTTATTATTTATGGTGAAATAAACATATTCAACACTTTTATTTGCGTCTCTATCTCTCACCTTAACAATTATCACGACAGATTTGCACGAAAGTTCCAGCATGCAAGGTGCCATTGAATGTTTCTCCGGCGCTCGGCGTAATCACACCGACACCGACTTCGCATCATCAAAGTTAGATGGCGCAGCGTCTGCAATGAGAACCATAAGAGAGGGCCCCGGCTGTATACACATTTCGGCATCGGAAGTACCACTATATAGCTTCAATGCCAATCGCAATAACGTAGATGTTCATCGTAAGATGAGTTCGGCCGTATATTTTCTTTCATTGTGTTTGTGCCTCACATTTTCAGGATAATTCGAAGTAAGCATGAAAGCGGTGCACTTGAGATACATTAATAAATATATTAAAACGATGTCAATCTGCACTGTATGTAGCATTGCCTTTCTGGAATGTCAGGAGACACCCTTCTCTGATTACAAAGATCTCTTGCAAATGGTCGTACTACATCGGCATCAGAGGTGCAGACTACGATTGATCTCAGCCACGTATTACGTTTCCTGTATCTCCTCTCCTTTATTTCTGGCTTTCTTTTGAGTACCTTTCTTGTACAGCTTCATTTTTTGCTTCCTCACTAATGAAACCTAAGCAGAAAAGCTTGCCAATTTAATAACAAAAAAATGTCACCATGGTTGTCGATGAAAGCAGCGTATTTGTAAAATATAGTTTCCTCTGCAGTGGCGCGCAAACGTAAAAATATGAACCTCGTTCCGAAAAGCCGGCCTCCATACATCCATTGAGTCCATGAAAGTGCCAGGTTTTCACAAGTGGGTATACAACTATCGTACGTCTGTGCGGATGTTCATGACAATAAACACATTCCACTCTCGTATTCATAAGCATATTAACAGCGATGCCCGTCGCGTGCGAGCGAGGATCACGTGCGCGTAAAAGACGAAGCGCCCTTCTGCGTTCGATGCTGCACTAGACGCTGCACGAGGGCAACCAGCCAACCGAGCGAGCACTTCGGAGACGATGGCGCCTTCAGCCGCTCTGAATTCCAGCACGCGTTCCCGGATGCCAAGGCACGCTCACGCAAGACTTCAACGGCGCATTGATGTCGCCCACCGTCCATCGCCACTCTGCATCCGACGTCGTGCAGACTGGGCTACGCCGCGCGCATCGACCGACCAGTTTTCGCTCCGGCTGCCTGGGCGCCACAAGGACTGCAGCAGGTCTCCTTGCCACGTCTTCAAGCGCAAGTGCCAACATGACGCCATGTCGGCCTGCGCTCGGGGATCAGCAGCAGCACCTGGCAACTGCAGCATCCTACCGTGCTTCTGGCTCCGGCACGAAAGGCTGCGCTCCTGCAGAGCCCTGGCAAGTTATGTTTATTCATTGGCCCTAGGTGTATGTAGCTGCCCTGCCATCAATATGATTTCATACGCGCAGATGGAACGGTGCGTCACGGGATATCTTAATACTGAGTATAAGATGCGCCATGCTGACTTTGTGACCTTTAACTATTTGGATAGACTACCGCTTCACAATAATCGTCAGTAAAAATGCAACCGTCACTCATGTCCTTGTTTATTCATTTTAATCTTAAAGCTGGTGTCTTCCTGTACATAATGGTCATTACGTATCTGTAACTGTCATTTACACGGTTTTACAGAGATTAAGCCCCGAAAAACGTGTAATCAAAGAAGGGCCTCTGTGTGCAGCCTATCTATCCATCTTTTGTACAGATATTTTGCCCACGCAGTGACCGCGGTTTTAAATATTTTATAAAGAGAGAATAAGAGTAGCAACTAATAGATGACCAGGTAATAGGCAGTCATGGTAGCCCAGTGGTTATCCTGTCGCGCTTCAGAGGTCGAGGTCATGGGTTCGATCCTAGAGAGCGGGAGCCAAATTTCTATAAGGGCCGAATGCGAAAACGCTCGTGCAAGATAAATTCGGTGCACGGTAAAGAACGTACCCCCGGTGGTAAAATAAATCCCGCAGTGGTGCGACTCATCATTGGATTGTAGTTCCGGCATGCAACTTCCGGCAGCAAACTGAATCATTTAGAACGACAAAATAATTTGATCTGAATGGCTGCTTCATTGTGTAGTTGCGCAAACTGACCAAATATACATGCTGACTTCGTGCTGACGGCGCTACGCAGCAGGCTTCGAACGCCCAATTTTCTCTCCGGCCGCCTGGGCGCCACAAGGACCCCAGCAGGTCTCGCCACGTCTTCCAGCGCAAGTACCACCGTGACGCCATGTTGGCCTGCCCTCTGGGATCAGCAGGAGCAGCAGGCGGCAACCCCCGCATGCTACCGTGGTTCTGGCTCCGGCACCAAAGTCTCTGCCCCTGCCGAGTGACGGCAAGTTCTGTTTCTTCATTCGCCATGAGTGTTAATAGCTGTTCTGCCGTCAAGATTATTTGATAGGCGCAGGTCCTAGAGTGCGTCACGTGATCTTTTTATGTTGAATTTGACGCTACGATGGTGTGGTCTCTTTTGAGCGCTTGCATTCGGCAGGTCTGTTTGGAGCGCCGCGCTCCCATTGAGATTGTGAGGAGGCGGTGCTGCATATGCCTGCAACCTCAGAGCGCGACCGAGGTCCGACAGAAGTTCCATCACGTGGCTACTCCCATAGCTCTGGCAGCAGCTAGCACGTTCGGCTGAGGCAGTATTTCTACGGCTCCAATCTCGAGGGGCTCCGCATCGCTGTAAACCGACTTGGGGCGTCGTTGAACCAGCAGAATGTATCATAATAGGCACCGTGTTGGCCTATTTCCCCTGAACTATTTGGATTAATAGGCCTCTACTCACCATGAAAAATTTAATGGCATTTCAAGCGTTTATTTTTTATTTTTGAATTTGGATGCGTTTGGTTAGAGAATATCCAGCATGTGTTTTTGTTTTTTTTTAGTTATGGGGTTTGACGTGGGGGCAAACCACGATCTGCTTTTGAGGCACGCCGTAGTGGGGACTCCGGAGTAATTTGCACTTTTTTTTGAACGTGCACCTACATCTAAGTTCACGGGTGTTTTCACATTTCTCCCGCCATGGCTAGGATTGGATTCTGCGACGTCGTGCAACGACGCGGGTTACAGCGTGTTTGTATAAGTCATTTGCAAAGAAAGGTTAAACCGAAGAAGTGCTTGTGTGTCCAGTCAGTCATAAACGTCTTCTTCAAGTATATTTCGTTCATGCACCGATCGCCGTTCTGCAAGATAAGAAAAATAAATCAGTTATTCTAGCAGCTATATCTTCGCGAACTTTTCTTCGCGTGACAGCGAAGGCTATGGAACTAAAGCGCGACCGTTGCAGGAAGAAGTCCCGCAGTTTATTTGACGTTTTCTTACACTCGAAGAAACACATTGTCTTGTTTTTTACAGCAGCTAAATTGCAACAATGGGTAACATTCAGCAGTAAGCAACTGACATTTTGCTGCATTCATTAGTTTTCCCAGTAGAGTTTTCAGATAAGCGAGAAAATAGCCCATTTTTGGCGTCCGTCAAAGTCAAAATGGCAAAGGCTAAATGGCAAAGGCAAAATGGCGGCCGCGTCTTCTGGTGTGTGTTCGTCGCTTGCTGTCCCGCCTGTCGGTTGATCACCAGGTGGTCAAAATTAATCTGTAGTGTCCCCCAATACGGAGCAAAACCCCAGAATTCCCCTTGGCACGTAAAACGCCAGAATTCATTCATTCCGTCTCTGATCTCCCCCGATGGACTGATGACCAACAAAATACTGTTGAGGCAAACAGAACAAGTCTTTACACTGTCCACGTGGAAACACGCTCACTACGGCATGCCTCATAATAATATCGTAGGTTTGGCTCGTAAAATGCCCAACTTAAATTTTTAAGAAAGACTCAGTAACGCGATGGATCATTTAGTTGAATGCCAAAAGAATTATCTGAAAACTGCAGTTGCGTGTTGTGGTTGCACAGTCTGGCGAAATGTACTAGCCAAACTTTTCCTTCCCATTTAATGACGTGCTCGTCGGGGCACTCAAATCATTTAAGCATGCAGTAAATATAGCCAAGAATAAAAGAATTACGTGCACGCATCCCCACGCCTTGAAATCTCTGACGGTCAACGTGCCGCGAATACGTTGCGAGAGTTTTGTTTTGATGGTTTTGTAAGCGTGAATCACAATAGAAGTACACTGTGAGTATTCTGTACGCACTCCGTTATAAGCAATAATTTCGCATTTATTCTGCTAAGTACAGGGAATAGCAACTTCCTCGAAAACTCGCAATCTCGACACGATCAAGACGTACTTGAACTGCGAGCGAGGTAGCTGAACGCATTAGTTTAGTGAATTGTAGAAAACAAGACCCTCCCCCCATATAAATAAATAAATAAATAAATAAATAAATAAATTCTGTGCCATATGTGATGTCTTTAGAAGGCAAGTATAGTTAAAATGATCTATTCTCAACAGTCGTCATACCACATTGCTACCCGCCGTGGTTGCTCAGTGGCTATGGTGTTGGGCTGCTGAGCACGAGGTCGCGGGATCGAATCCCGGCCACGGCGGCCGCATTTCGATGGGGGCGAAATGCGAAAACACCCGTGTGCTTAGATTTAGGTGCACGTTAAAGAACCCCAGGTGGTCAAAATTTCCGGAGTCCTCCACTACGGCGTGCCTCATAATCAGAAAGTGGTTTTGGCACGTAAAACCCCAAATATTATTATTATTATCTTCGCCAGCGAGTCAAGCTGGGTTCACACAATGGAGCAAATTCCTCTGGCGAGCATCACGTGACTGAGCCGCAACGAACTGCTCCGCCAGCAGCTTATCTGCTTCGTCCTTGTGTGCGCAGTGATTTGGCAACACTGCGCCACCGCACAATTTGGTCCGTCACCTGAATCCAGCTTAAGTGTGTGCCTAGAAGCTCAAACGCAACGCAAAAAAAAGAGAATGTGTGTCATTGAAGCTCACTGATCTCTTCGTTCGATCGCCAGTGTCGTCTTCAGCTTTCTTGTCGTTTTCAGCGGGAGTCTTTGTAACGCAAAGAACTGACCCACACTAAATGAAAGGCTAACACATCAAACCATCTTTAATATGAGAGAGTATTTGAGTAGTCTTGGAAGACTCTTAGCAACGCAGTCGCGCAAAACACGAAGGAAAATGTTGTGTGAGTTGCCCCGCTTCATACTGCATGGCTTGGTGCCTGTAGCTCGCAGTCGGTGTTGCCCGCAACCTCCGAGATCCCAACGGTGCAAAATGACTCCCATATGATCTATGAGGCCAGGTGCATCCTAACTACCACTAGAGAGCCTCGCGCCTTGCGTTCCTCACGAAAGAAAGACGAGGCGCTTGAAAATTGTTGGGAACTGTACTAATACCGGACATTGCTAGTAAATGAAAAGCATGCGCATCTGGTTTACCTGCGAAAAAAATTGTCAATAAACTTGGACTTATTTTAGGCTACCACAAACCTGTGTACTGAAGCATCGGCAACCATCC
>NW_027460314.1:0-110366 GCF_050947875.1 Dermacentor variabilis
CGTCCGCGTCTACCAAAAGATGCATGCGCATGCTTAAAACGCGTTTTGGCACAAATCCATGTGCGGGTGCTAAAAAGAGCAGCATCGGCATGCTTTTCACGTCGTTTGGTAGAAATCCACACGCGCGTTCTGCCAAAAGCACCATTTGCATGCATATCGTGTGATTTTGCAGAAAACTGCGTCCGCGTCTACCAAAGATGCATGTGCATGCTAAAACGCGTTTTGGCACAAATCCATGTGCGGGTGCTAAAAAGAGCAGCATCGGCATGCTTTTCACGTCGTTTGGTAGAAATCCACGCGCGCGTTCTGCCAAAAGCACCATTTGCATGCATATCGTGTGGTTTTGCAGAAAACTGCGTCCGCGTCTACCAAAAGATGCATGCGCATGCTTAAAACGCGTTTTGGCACAAATCCATGTGCGGATGTTAAAAAGAGCAGCATCGGCATGCTTTTCACGTCGTTTGGTAGAAATCCACGCGCGCGTTCTGCCAAAAGCACCATTTGCATGCATATCGTGTGGTTTTGCAGAAAACTGCGTCCGCGTCTTACCAAAAGATGCATGCGCATGCTTAAAACGCGTTTTGGCACAAATCCATGTGCGGATGTTAAAAAGAGCAGCATCGGGATGCTTTTCACGTCGTTTGGTAGAAATCCACGCGCGCGTTCTGCCAAAAGCACCATTTGCATGCATATCGTGTGGTTTTGCAGAAAACTGCGTCCGCGTCTACCAAAAGATGCATGCGCATGCTTAAAACGCGTTTTGGCACAAATCCATGTGCGGATGTTAAAAAGAGCAGCATCGGCATGCTTTTCATGTCGTTTGGTAGAAATCCACGCGCGCGTTCTGCCAAAAGCACCATTTGCATGCATATCGTGTGGTTTTGCAGAAAACTGCGTCCGCGTCTACCAAAAGATGCATGCGCATGCTTAAAACGCGTTTGGCACAAATCCATGTGCGGATGTTAAAAAGAGCAGCATCGGCATGCTTTTCACGTCGTTTGTAGAAATCCACGCGCGCGTTCTGCAAAAGCACCATTTGCATGCATATCGTGTGGTTTTGCAGAAAACTGCGTCCGCGTCTACCAAAAGATGCATGCGCATGCTTAAAACGCGTTTTGGCACAAATCCATGTGCGGGTGCTAAAAAGAGCAGCATCGGCATGCTTTTCACGTCGTTTGGTAGAAATCCACACGCGCGTTCTGCCAAAAGCACCATTTGCATGCATATCGTGTGGTTTTGCAGAAAACTGCGTCCGCGTCTACCAAAAGATGCATGTGCATGCTAAAAACGCGTTTTGGCACAAATCCATGTGCGGGTGCTAAAAAGAGCAGCATCGGCATGCTTTTCACGTCGTTTGGTAGAAATCCACGCCCGCGTTCTGCCAAAAGCACCATTTGCATGCCTATCGTGTGGTTTTGCAGAAAACTGCGTCCGCGTCTACCAAAAGATGCATGCGCATGCTTAAAACGCGTTTTGGCACAAATCCATGTGCGGATGTTAAAAAGAGCAGCATCGGCATGCTTTTCACGTCGTTTGGTAGAAATCCACGCGCGCGTTCTGCCAAAAGCACCATTTGCATGCATATCGTGTGGTTTTGCAGAAAACTGCGTCCGCGTCTACCAAAAGATGCAATGCGCATGCTTAAACGCGTTTTGGCACAAATCCATGTGCGGATGTTAAAAAGAGCAGCATCGGGATGCTTTTCACGTCGTTGGTAGAAATCCACGCGCGCGTTCTGCCAAAAGCACCATTTGCATGCATATCGTGTGGTTTTGAAGAAAACTGCGTCCGCGTCTACCAAAAGATGCATGCGCATGCTTAAAACGCGTTTTGGCACAAATCCATGTGCGGATGGTAAAAAGAGCAGCATCGGCATGCTTTTCATGTCGTTTGGTAGAAATCCACGCGCGCGTTCTGCCAAAAGCACCATTTGCATGCATATCGTGTGGTTTTGCAGAAAACTGCGTCCGCGTCTACCAAAAGATGCATGCGCATGCTTAAAACGCGCTTTTGGCACAAATCCATGTGCGGGTGCTAAAAAGAGCAGCATCGGCATGCTTTTCATGTCGTTTGGTAGAAATCCACACGCGCGATCTGCCAAAAGCACCATTTGCATGCATATCGTGTGGTTTTGCAGAAAACTGCGTCCGCGTCTACCAAAAGATGCATGCGCATGCTTAAAACGCGCTTTGGCACAAATCCATGTGAGGATGTTAAAAAGAGCAGCATCGGCATGCTTTTCACGTCGTTTGGTAGAAATCCACGCGCGCGTTCTGCCAAAAGCACCATTTGCATGCATATCGTGTGGTTTTGCAGAAAACTGCGTCCGCGTCTACCAAAAGATGCATGCGCATGCTTAAAACGCGTTTTGGCACAAATCCATGTGCGGGTGCTAAAAAGAGCAGCATCGGCATGCTTTTCACGTCGTTTGGTAGAAATCCACACGCGCCTTTTGCCAAAAGCACCATTTGTATGCATATCGTGTGGTTTTGCAGAAAACTGCGTCCGCGTCTACCAAAAGATGCATGCGCATGCTTAAAACGCGTTTTGGCACAAATCCATGTGCGGATGTTAAAAAGAGCAGCATCGGCATGCTTTTCACGTCGTTTGGTAGAAATCCACACGCGCGTTCTGCGAAAAGCACCATTTGCATGCATATCGTGTGGTTTTGCAGAAAACTGCGTCCGCGTCTACCAAAAGATGCATGCGCATGCTTAAAACGCGTTTTGGCACAAATCCTTGTGCGGGTGCTAAAAAGAGCAGCATCGGCATGCTTTTCACGTCGTTTGGTAGAAATCCACACGCGCGTTCTGCCAAAAGCACCATTTGCATGCATATCGTGTGGTTTTGCAGAAAACTGCGTCCGCGTCTACCAAAAGATGCATGTGCATGCTAAAAACGCGTTTTGGCACAAATCCATGTGCGGGTGCTAAAAGAGCAGCATCGGCATGCTTTTCACGTCGTTTGGTAGAAATCCACGCGCGCGTTCTGCCAAAAGCACCATTTGCATGCATATCGTGTGGTTTTGCAGAAAACTGCGTCCGCGTCTACCAAGAGATGCATGCGCATGCTTAAAACGCGCTTTGGCACAAATTCATGTGCGGATGTTAAAAAGAGCAGCATCGGCATGCTTTTCACGTCGTTTGGTAGAAATCCACGCGCGCGTTCTGCCAAAAGCACCATTTGCATGCATATCGTGTGGTTTTGCAGAAAACTGCGTCCGCGTCTACCAAAAGATGCATGCGCATGCTTAAAACGCGTTTTGGCACAAATCCATGTGCGGGTGCTAAAAAGAGCAGCATCGGCATGCTTTTCACGTCGTTTGGTAGAAATCCACACGCGCGTTCTGCCAAAAGCACCATTTGCATGCATATCGAGTGGTTTTGCAGAAAACTGCGTCCGCGTCTACCAAAAGATGCATGTGCATGCTAAAACGCGTTTTGGCACAAATCCATGTGCGGGTGCTAAAAAGAGCAGCATCGGCATGCTTTTCACGTCGTTTGGTGGAAATCCACGAGCGCGTTCTGCCAAAAGCACCATTTGCATGCCTATCGTGTGGTTTTGCCGAAAACTGCGTCCGCGTCTACCAAAAGATGCATGCGCATGCTTAAAACGCGTTTTGGCACAAATCCATGTGCGGATGTTAAAAAGAGCAGCATCGGCATGCTTTTCACGTCGTTTGGTAGAAATCCACGCGCGCGTTCTGCCAAAAGCACCATTTGCATGCATATCGTGTGGTTTTGCAGAAAACTGCGTCCGCGTCTACCAAAAGATGCATGCGCATGCTTAAAACGCGTTTTGGCACAAATCCATGTGCGGATGTTAAAAAGAGCAGCATCGGGATGCTTTTCACGTCGTTTGGTAGAAATCCACGCGCCGCGTTCTGCCAAAAGCACCATTTGCATGCATATCGTGTGGTTTTGCAGAAAACTGCGTCCGCGTCTACCAAAAGATGCATGCGCATGCTTAAAACGCTTTTTGGCACAAATCCATGTGCGGATGTTAAAAAGAGCAGTATCGGCATGCTTTTCACGTCGTTTGGTAGAAATCCACGCGCGCGTTCTGCCAAAAGCACCATTTGCATGCATATCGTGTGGTTTTGCAGAAAACTGCGTCCGCGTCTACCAAAAGATGCATGCGCATGCTTAAAACGCGCTTTGGCACAAATCCATGTGCGGATGTTAAAAAGAGCAGCATCGGCATGCTTTTCACGTCGTTTGGTAGAAATCCACGCGCGCGTTCTGCCAAAAGCACCATTTGCATGCATATCGTGTGGTTTTGCAGAAAACTGCGTCCGCGTCTACCAAAAGATGCATGCGCATGCTTAAAACGCGTTTTGGCACAAATCCATGTGCGGGTGCTAAAAAGAGCAGCATCGGCATGCTTTTCACGTCGTTTGGTGGAAATCCACACGCGCGTTCTGCCAAAAGCACCATTTGCATGCATATCGTGTGGTTTTGCAGAAAACTGCGTCCGCGTCTACCAAAAGATGCATGTGCATGCTAAAAACGCGTTTTGGCACAAATCCATGTGCGGGTGCTAAAAAGAGCAGCATCGGCATGCTTTTCACGTCGTTTGGTAGAAATCCACGCGCGCGTTCTGCCAAAGCACCATTTGCATGCCTATCGTGTGGTTTTGCAGAAAACTGCGTCCGCGTCTACCAAAAGATGCATGCGCATGCTTAAAACGCGTTTTGGCACAAATCATGTGCGGATGTTAAAAAGAGCAGCATCGGCATGCTTTTCACGTCGTTTGGTAGAAATCCACGCGCGCGTTCTGCCAAAAGCACCATTTGCATGCCTATCGTGTGGTTTTGCAGAAAACTGCGTCCGCGTCTACCAAAAGATGCATGCGCATGCTTAAAACGCGCTTTGGCACAAATCCATGTGCGGATGTTAAAAAGAGCAGCATCGGCATGCTTTTCACGTCGGTTGGTAGAAATCCACGCGCGCGTTCTGCCAAAAGCACCATTTGTATGCATATCGTGTGGTTTTGCAGAAAACTGCGTCCGCGTCTACCAAAAGATGCATGCGCATGCTTAAAACGCGTTTTGGCACAAATCAATGTGCGGATGTTAAAAAGAGCAGCATCGGCATGCTTTTCACGTCGTTTGGTAGAAATCCACGCGCGCGTTCTGCCAAAAGCACCATTTGCATGCATATCGTGTGGTTTTGCAGAAAACTGCGTCCGCGTCTACCAAAAGATGCATGCGCATGCTTAAAACGCGCTTTGGCACAAATCCATGTGCGGATGTTAAAAAGAGCAGCATCGGCATGCTTTTCACGTCGTTTGGTAGAAATCCACGCGCGCATTCTGCAAAAGCACCATTTGCATGCATATCGTGTGGTTTTGCAGAAAACTGCGTCCGCGTCTACCAAAAGATGCATGCGCATGCTTAAAACGCGTTTTGGCACAAATCCATGTGCGGGTGCTAAAAAGAGCAGCATCGGCATGCTTTTCACGTCGTTTGGTAGAAATCCACACGCGCGTTCTGCCAAAAGCACCATTTGCATGCATATCGTGTGGTTTTGCAGAAAACTGCGTCCGCGTCTACCAAAAGATGCATGCGCATGCTTAAAACGCGTTTTGGCACAAATCCATGTGCGGGTGCTAAAAAGAGCAGCATCGGCATGCTTTTCACGTCGTTTGGTAGAAATCCACACGCGCGTTCTGCCAAAAGCACCATTTGCATGCATATCGTGTGGTTTTGCAGAAAACTGCGTCCGCGTCTACCAAAAGATGCATGTGCATGCTAAAAACGCGTTTTGGCACAAATCCATGTGCGGGTGCTAAAAAGAGCAGCATCGGCATGCTTTTCACGTCGTTTGGTAGAAATCCACGCGCGCGTTCTGCCAAAAGCACCATTTGCATGCATATCGTGTGGTTTTGCAGAAAACTGCGTCCGCGTCTACCAAGAGATGCATGCGCATGCTTAAAACGCGCTTTGGCACAAATCATGTGCGGATGTTAAAAAGAGCAGCATCGGCATGCTTTTCACGTCGTTTGGTAGAAATCCACGCGCGCGTTCTGCCAAAAGCACCATTTGCATGCATATCGTGTGGTTTTGCAGAAAACTGCGTCCGCGTCTACCAAAAGATGCATGCGCATGCTTAAAACGCGTTTTGGCACAAATCCATGTGCGGGTGCTAAAAAGAGCAGCATCGGCATGCTTTTCACGTCGTTTGGTAGAAATCCACACGCGCGTTCTGCGAAAAGCACCATTTGCATGCATATCGTGTGGTTTTGCAGAAAACTGCGTCCGCGTCTACCAAAAGATGCATGTGCATGCTAAAAACGCGTTTTGGCACAAATCCATGTGCGGGTGCTAAAAAGAGCAGCATCGGCATGCTTTTCACGTCGTTTGGTAGAAATCCACACGCGCGTTCTGCCAAAAGCACCATTTGCATGCATATCGTGTGGTTTTGCAGAAAACTGCGTCCGCGTCTACCAAAAGATGCATGTGCATGCTAAAAACGCGTTTTGGCACAAATCCATGTGCGGGTGCTAAAAAGAGCAGCATCGGCATGCTTTTCACGTCGTTTGGTAGAAATCCACGCGTGCGTTCTGCCAAAAGCACCATTTGCATGCATATCGTGTGGTTTTGCAGAAAACTGCGTCCGCGTCTACCAAGAGATGCATGCGCATGCTTAAAACGCGCTTTGGCACAAATCCATGTGCGGATGTTAAAAAGAGCAGCATCGGCATGCTTTTCACGTCGTTTGGTAGAAATCCACGCGCGCGTTCTGCCAAAAGCACCATTTGCATGCATATCGTGTGGTTTTGCAGAAAACTGCGTCCGCGTCTACCAAAAGATTCATGCGCATGCTTAAAACGCGTTTTGGCACAAATCCATGTGCGGGTGCTAAAAAGAGCAGCATCGGCATGCTTTTCACGTCGTTTGGTAGAAATCCACACGCGCGTTCTGCCAAAAGCACCATTTGCATGCATATCGTGTGGTTTTGCAGAAAACTGCGTCCGCGTCTACCAAAAGATGCATGTGCATGCTAAAAACGCGTTTTGGCACAAATCCATGTGCGGGTGCTAAAAAGAGCAGCATCGGCATGCTTTTCACGTCGTTTGGTAGAAATCCACACGCGCGTTCTGCCAAAAGCACCATTTGCATGCCTATCGTGTGGTTTTGCAGAAAACTGCGTCCGCGTCTACCAAAAGATGCATGTGCATGCTAAAAACGCGTTTTGGCACAAATCCATGTGCGGGTGCTAAAAAGAGCAGCATCGGCATGCTTTTCACGTCGTTTGGTAGAAATCCACGCGCGCGTTCTGCCAAAAGCACCATTTGCATGCATATCGTGTGGTTTTGCAGAAAACTGCGTCCGCGTCTACCAAGAGATGCATGCGCATGCTTAAAACGCGCTTTGGCACAAATTCATGTGCGGATGTTAAAAAGAGCAGCATCGGCATGCTTTTCACGTCGTTTGGTAGAAATCCACGCGCGCGTTCTGCCAAAAGCACCATTTGCATGCATATCGTGTGGTTTTGCAGAAAACTGCGTCCGCGTCTACCAAAGATGCATGCGCATGCTTAAAACGCGTTTTGGCACAAATCCATGTGCGGGTGCTAAAAGAGCAGCATCGGCATGCTTTTCACGTCGTTGGTAGAAATCCACACGCGCGTTCTGCAAAAGCACCATTTGCATGCATATCGAGTGGTTTTGCAGAAAACTGCGTCCGCGTCTACCAAAGATGCATGTGCATGCTAAAAACGCGTTTTGGCACAAATCCATGTGCGGGTGCTAAAAAGAGCAGCATCGGCATGCTTTTCACGTCGTTTGGTAGAAATCCACGAGCGCGTTCTGCCAAAAGCACCATTTGCATGCCTATCGTGTGGTTTTGCCGAAAACTGCGTCCGCGTCTACCAAAAGATGCATGCGCATGCTTAAAACGCGTTTTGGCACAAATCCATGTGCGGATGTTAAAAAGAGCAGCATCGGCATGCTTTTCACGTCGTTTGGTAGAAATCCACGCGCGCGTTCTGCCAAAAGCACATTTGCATGCATATCGTGTGGTTTTGCAGAAAACTGCGTCCGCGTCTACCAAAAGATGCATGCGCATGCTTAAAACGCGTTTTGGCACAAATCCATGTGCGGATGTTAAAAAGAGCAGCATCGGGATGCTTTTCACGTCGTTTGGTAGAAATCCACGCGCGCGTTCTGCCAAAAGCACCATTTGCATGCATATCGTGTGGTTTTGCAGAAAACTGCGTCCGCGTCTACCAAAAGATGCATGCGCATGCTTAAAACGCTTTTTGGCACAAATCCATGTGCGGATGTTAAAAAGAGCAGTATCGGCATGCTTTTCACGTCGTTTGGTAGAAATCCACGCGCGCGTTCTGCCAAAAGCACCATTTGCATGCATATCGTGTGGTTTTGCAGAAAACTGCGTCCGCGTCTACCAAAAGATGCATGCGCATGCTTAAAACGCGCTTTGGCACAAATCCATGTGCGGATGTTAAAAAGAGCAGCATCGGCATGCTTTTCACGTCGTTTGGTAGAAATCCACGCGCGCGTTCTGCCAAAAGCACCATTTGCATGCATATCGTGTGGTTTTGCAGAAAACTGCGTCCGCGTCTACCAAAAGATGCATGCGCATGCTTAAAACGCGTTTTGGCACAAATCCATGTGCGGGTGCTAAAAAGAGCAGCATCGGCATGCTTGTCACGTCGTTTGGTGAAATCCACACGCGCGTTCTGCCAAAAGCACCATTTGCATGCATATCGTGTGGTTTTGCAGAAAACTGCGTCCGCGTCTACCAAAAGATGCATGTGCATGCTAAAAACGCGTTTTGGCACAAATCCATGTGCGGGTGCTAAAAAGAGCAGCATCGGCATGCTTTTCACGTCGTTTGGTAGAAATCCACGCGCGCGTTCTGCCAAAAGCACCATTTGCATGCCTATCGTGTGGTTTTGCAGAAAACTGCGTCCGCGTCTACCAAAAGATGCATGCGCATGCTTAAAACGCGTTTGGCACAAATCCATGTGCGGATGTTAAAAAGAGCAGCATCGGCATGCTTTTCACGTCGTTTGGTAGAAATCCACGCGCGCG
Organism: Dermacentor variabilis; assembly: GCF_050947875.1. Taxonomy (NCBI): domain Eukaryota; kingdom Metazoa; phylum Arthropoda; class Arachnida; order Ixodida; family Ixodidae; genus Dermacentor; species Dermacentor variabilis. The sequence goes on from NW_027460314.1 coordinate 9,061, forward strand.
TTCTGCCAAAAGCACCATTTGCATGCCTATCGTGTGGTTTTGCAGAAAACTGCGTCGCGTCTACCAAAAGATGCATGCGCATGCTTAAAACGCGCTTTGGCACAAATCCATGTGCGGATGTTAAAAAGAGCAGCATCGGCATGCTTTTCACGTCGTTTGGTAGAAATCCACGCGCGCGTTCTGCCAAAAGCACCATTTGTATGCATATCGTGTGGTTTTGCAGAAAACTGCGTCCGCGTCTACCAAAGATGCATGCGCATGCTTAAAACGCGTTTTGGCACAAATCAATGTGCGGATGTTAAAAAGAGCAGCATCGGCATGCTTTTCACGTCGTTTGGTAGAAATCCACGCGCGCGTTCTGCCAAAAGCACCATTTGCATGCATATCGTGTGGTTTTGCAGAAAACTGCGTCCGCGTCTACCAAAAGATGCATGCGCATGCTTAAAACGCGCTTTGGCACAAATCCATGTGCGGATGTTAAAAAGAGCAGCATCGGCATGCTTTTCACGTCGTTTGGTAGAAATCCACGCGCGCATTCTGCCAAAAGCACCATTTGCATGCATATCGTGTGGTTTTGCAGAAAACTGCGTCCGCGTCTACCAAAAGATGCATGCGCATGCTTAAAACGCGTTTTGGCACAAATCCATGTGCGGGTGCTAAAAAGAGCAGCATCGGCATGCTTTTCACGTCGTTTGGTAGAAATCCACACGCGCGTTCTGCCAAAAGCACCATTTGCATGCATATCGTGTGGTTTTGCAGAAAACTGCGTCCGCGTCTACCAAAAGATGCATGCGCATGCTTAAAACGCGTTTTGGCACAAATCCATGTGCGGGTGCTAAAAAGAGCAGCATCGGCATGCTTTTCACGTCGTTTGGTAGAAATCCACACGCGCGTTCTGCCAAAAGCACCATTTGCATGCATATCGTGTGGTTTTGCAGAAAACTGCGTCCGCGTCTACCAAAAGATGCTCATGTGCATGCTAAAAACGCGTTTTGCACAAATCCATGTGCGGGTGCTAAAAAGAGCAGCATCGGCATGCTTTTCACGTCGTTTGGTAGAAATCCACGCGCGCGTTCTGCCAAAAGCACCATTTGCATGCATATCGTGTGGTTTTGCAGAAAACTGCGTCCGCGTCTACCAAGAGATGCATGCGCATGCTTAAAACGCGCTTTGGCACAAATTCATGTGCGGATGTTAAAAAGAGCAGCATCGGCATGCTTTTCACGTCGTTTGGTAGAAATCCACGCGCGCGTTCTGCCAAAAGCACCATTTGCATGCATATCGTGTGGTTTTGCAGAAAACTGCGTCCGCGTCTACCAAAAGATGCATGCGCATGCTTAAAACGCGTTTTGGCACAAATCCATGTGCGGTGCTAAAAAGAGCAGCATCGGCATGCTTTTCACGTCGTTTGGTAGAAATCCACACGCGCGTTCTGCCGAAAAGCACCATTTGCATGCATATCGTGTGGTTTTGCAGAAAACTGCGTCCGCGTCTACCAAAAGATGCATGTGCATGCTAAAAACGCGTTTTGGCACAAATCCATGTGCGGGTGCTAAAAAGAGCAGCATCGGCATGCTTTTCACGTCGTTTGGTAGAAATCCACACGCGCGTTCTGCCAAAAGCACCATTTGCATGCATATCGTGTGGTTTTGCAGAAAACTGCGTCCGCGTCTACCAAAAGATGCATGTGCATGCTAAAAACGCGTTTTGGCACAAATCCATGTGCGGGTGCTAAAAAGAGCAGCATCGGCATGCTTTTCACGTCGTTTGGTAGAAATCCACGCGCGCGTTCTGCCCAAAGCACCATTTGCATGCATATCGTGTGGTTTTGCAGAAAACTGCGTCCGCGTCTACCAAAAGATGCATGCGCATGCTTAAAACGCGTTTTTGCACAAATCCATGTGCGGATGTTAAAAAGAGCAGCATCGGCATGCTTTTCACGTCGTTTGGTAGAAATCCACGCGCGCGTTCTGCCAAAAGCACCATTTGCATGCATATCGTGTGGTTTTGCAGAAAACTGCGTCCGCGTCTACCAAAAGATGCATGCGCATGCTTAAAACGCGTTTTGGCACAAATCCATGTGCGGATGTTAAAAAGAGCAGCATCGGGCATGCTTTTCACGTCGTTTGGTAGAAATCCACGCGCGCGTTCTGCCAAAAGCACCATTTGCATGCATATCGTGTGGTTTTGCAGAAAACTGCGTCCGCGTCTACCAAAAGATGCATGCGCATGCTAAAACGCGTTTTGGCACAAATCCATGTGCGGATGTTAAAAAGAGCAGCATCGGAATGCTTTTCACGTCGTTTGGTAGAAATCCACGCGCGCGTTCTGCCAAAAGCACCATTTGCATGCCTATCGTGTGGTTTTGCAGAAAACTGCGTCCGCGTCTACCAAAAGATGCATGCGCATGCTTAAAACGCGTTTTGGCACAAATCCATGTGCGGATGTTAAAAAGAGCAGCATCGGCATGCTTTTCACGTCGTTTGGTAGAAATCCACGCGCGCGTTCTGCCAAAAGCACCATTTGCATGCATATCGTGTGGTTTTGCAGAAAACTGCGTCCGCGTCTACCAAAAGATGCATGCGCATGCTTAAAACGCGTTTTGGCACAAATCCATGTGCGGATGTTAAAAAGAGCAGCATCGGGATGCTTTTCACGTCGTTTGGTAGAAATCCACGCGCGCGTTCTGCCAAAAGCACCATTTGCATGCATATCGTGTGGTTTTGCAGAAAACTGCGTCCGCGTCTACCAAAAGATGCATGCGCATGCTTAAAACGCGTTTTGGCACAAATCCATGTGCGGATGTTAAAAAGAGCAGCATCGGCATGCTTTTCACGTCGTTTGGTGGAAATCCACGCGCGCGTTCTGCCAAAAGCACCATTTGCATGCATATCGTGTGGTTTTGCAGAAAACTGCGTCCGCGTCTACCAAAAGATGCATGCGCATGCTTAAAACGCGTTTTGGCACAAATCCATGTGCGGGTGCTAAAAAGAGCAGCATCGGCATGCTTTTCACGTCGTTTGGTAGAAATCCACACGCGCGTTCTGCCAAAAGCACCATTTGCATGCATATCGTGTGGTTTTGCAGAAAACTGCGTCCGCGTCTACCAAAAGATGCATGCGCATGCTTAAAACGCGTTTTGGCACAAATCCATGTGCGGATGTTAAAAAGAGCAGCATCGGCATGCTTTTCACGTCGTTTGGTAGAAATCCACACGCGCGTTCTGCGAAAAGCACCATTTGCATACATATCGTGTGGTTTTGCAGAAAACTGCGTCCGCGTCTACCAAAAGATGCATGCGCATGCTTAAAACGCGTTTTGGCACAAATCCATGTGCGGGTGCTAAAAAGAGCAGCATCGGCATGCTTTTCACGTCGTTTGGTAGAAATCCACACGCGCGTTCTGCCAAAAGCACCATTTGCATGCATATCGTGTGGTTTTGCAGAAAACTGCGTCCGCGTCTACCAAAAGATGCATGTGCATGCTAAAAACGCGTTTGGCACAAATCCATGTGCGGGTGCTAAAAAGAGCAGCATCGGCATGCTTTTCACGTCGTTTGGTAGAAATCCACGCGCGCGTTCTGCCAAAAGCACCATTTGCATGCCTATCGTGTGGTTTTGCAGAAAACTGCGTCCGCGTCTACCAAAGATGCATGCGCATGCTTAAAACGCGTTTTGGCACAAATCCATGTGCGGATGTTAAAAAGAGCAGCATCGGCATGCTTTTCACGTCGTTTGGTAGAAATCCACGCGCGCGTTCTGCCAAAAGCACCATTTGCATGCATATCGTGTGGTTTTGCAGAAAACTGCGTCCGCGTCTACCAAAAGATGCATGCGCATGCTTAAAACGCGTTTTGGCACAAATCCATGTGCGGGTGCTAAAAAGAGCAGCATCGGCATGCTTTTCACGTCGTTTGGTAGAAATCCACGCGCGCGTTCTGCCAAAAGCACCATTTGCATGCATATCGTGTGGTTTTGCAGAAAACTGCGTCCGCGTCTACCAAAAGATGCATGCGCATGCTTAAAACGCGTTTTGGCACAAATCCATGTGCGGATGTTAAAAAGAGCAGCATCGGCATGCTTTTCACGTCGTTTGGTAGAAATCCACGCGCGCGTTCTGCCAAAAGCACCATTTGCATGCATATCGTGTGGTTTTGCAGAAAACTGCGTCCGCGTCTACCAAAAGATGCATGCGCATGCTTAAAACGCGTTTTGGCACAAATCCATGTGCGGATGTTAAAAAGAGCAGCATCGGCATGCTTTTCACGTCGTTTGGTAGAAATCCACGCGCGCGTTCTGCCAAAAGCACCATTTGCATGCATATCGTGTGGTTTTGCAGAAACTGCGTCCGCGTCTACCAAAAGATGCATGCGCATGCTTAAAACGCGTTTTGGCACAAATCCATGTGCGGATGTTAAAAAGAGCAGCATCGGCATGCTTTTCAGGTCGTTTGGTAGAAATCCACGCGCGCGTTCTGCCAAAAGCACCATTTGCATGCCTATCGTGTGGTTTTGCAGAAAACTGCGTCCGCGTCTACCAAAAGATGCATGCGCGTGCTTAAAACGCGTTTTGGCACAAATCCATGTGCGGATGTTAAAAAGAGCAGCATCGGCATGCTTTTCACGTCGTTTGGTAGAAATCCACACGCGTTCTGCCAAAAGCACCATTTGCATGCATATCGTGTGGTTTTGCAGAAAACTGCGTCCGCGTCTACCAAAAGATGCATGCGCATGCTTAAAACGCGTTTTGGCACAAATCCATGTGCGGGTGCTAAAAAGAGCAGCATCGGCATGCTTTTCACGTCGTTTGGTAGAAATCCACACGCGCGTTCTGCCAAAAGCACCATTTGCATGCATATCGTGTGGTTTTGCAGAAAACTGCGTCCGCGTCTACCAAAAGATGCATGCGCATGCTTAAAACGCGTTTTGGCACAAATCCATGTGCGGATGTTAAAAAGAGCAGCATCGGCATGCTTTTCACGTCGTTTGGTAGAAATCCACGCGCGCGTTCTGCCAAAACCACCATTTGCATGCATATCGTGTGGTTTTGCAGAAAACTGCGTCCGCATCTACCAAAAGATGCATGCGCATGCTTAAAACGCGTTTTGGCACAAATCCATGTGCGGGTGCTAAAAAGAGCAGCATCGGCATGCTTTTCACGTCGTTTGGTAGAAATCCACACGCGCGTTCTGCCAAAAGCACCATTTGCATGCATATCGTGTGGTTTTGCAGAAAACTGCGTCCGCGTCTACGAAAAGATGCATGCGCATGCTTAAAACGCGCTTTGGCACAAATCCATGTGCGGATGTTAAAAAGAGCAGCATCGGCATGCTTTTCACGTCGTTTGGTAGAAATCCACGCGCGCGTTCTGCCAAAAGCACCATTTGCATGCATATCGTGTGGTTTTGCAGAAAACTGCGTCCGCGTCTACCAAAAGATGCATGCGCATGCTTAAAACGCGTTTTGGCACAAATCCATGTGCGGATGTTAAAAAGAGCAGCATCGGCATGCTTTTCACGTCGTTTGGTAGAAATCCACGCGCGCGTTCTGCCAAAAGCACCATTTGCATGCCTATCGTGTGGTTTTGCAGAAAACTGCGTCCGCGTCTACCAAAAGATGCATGCGCATGCTTAAAACGCGTTTTGGCAAAAATCCATGTGCGGATGTTAAAAGGAGCAGCATCGGCATGCTTTTCACGTCGTTTGGTAGAAATCCACACGCGCGTTCTGCCAAAAGCACCATTTGCATGCATATCGTGTGGTTTTGCAGAAAACTGCGTCCGCGTCTACCAAAAGATGCATGCGCATGCTTAAAACGCGTTTTGGCACAAATCCATGTGCGGGTGCTAAAAAGAGCAGCATCGGCATGCTTTTCACGTCGTTTGGTAGAAATCCACGCGCGCGTTCTGCCAAAAGCACCATTTGCATGCCTATCGTGTGGTTTTGCAGAAAACTGCGTCCGCGTCTACCAAAAGATGCATGCGCATGCTTAAAACGCGTTTTGGCAAAAATCCATGTGCGGATGTTAAAAGGAGCAGCATCGGCATGCTTTTCACGTCGTTTGGTAGAAATCCACACGCGCGTTCTGCCAAAAGCACCATTTGCATGCATATCGTGTGGTTTTGCAGAAAACTGCGTCCGCGTCTACCAAAAGATGCATGCGCATGCTTAAAACGCGTTTTGGCACAAATCCATGTGCGGGTGCTAAAAAGAGCAGCATCGGCATGCTTTTCACGTCGTTTGGTAGAAATCCACACGCGCGTTCTGCCAAAAGCACCATTTGCATGCATATCGTGTGGTTTTGCAGAAAACTGCGTCCGCGTCTACCAAAAGATGCATGTGCATGCTAAAAACGCGTTTTGGCACAAATCCATGTGCGGATGTTAAAAAGAGCAGCATCGGCATGCTTTTCACGTCGTTTGGTAGAAATCCACGCGCGCGTTCTGCCAAAAGCACCATTTGCATGCATATCGTGTGGTTTTGCAGAAAACTGCGTCGGCGTCTACCAAAAGATGCATGCGCATGCTTAAAACGCGTTTTGGCACAAATCCATGTGCGGGTGCTAAAAAGAGCAGCATCGGCATGCTTTTCACGTCGTTTGGTAGAAATCCACACGCGCGTTCTGCCAAAAGCACCATTTGCATGCATATCGTGTGGTTTTGCAGAAAACTGCGTCCGCGTCTACCAAAAGATGCATGCGCATGCTTAAAACGCCCTTTGGCACAAATCCATGTGCGGATGTTAAAAAGAGCAGCATCGGCATGCTTTTCACGTCGTTTGGTAGAAATCCACGCGCGCGTTCTGCCAAAAGCACCATTTCCATGCATATCGTGTGGTTTTGCAGAAAACTGCGTCCGCGTCTACCAAAAGATGCATGCGCATGCTTAAAACGCGTTTTTGCACAAATCCATGTGCGGATGTTAAAAAGAGCAGCATCGGCATGCTTTTCACGTCGTTTGGTAGAAATCCACGCGTGCGTTCTGCCAAAAGCACCATTTGCATGCCTATCGTGTGGTTTTGCAGAAAACTGCGTCCGCGTCTACCAAAAGATGCATGCGCATGCTTAAAACGCGTTTTGGCACAAATCCATGTGCGGATGTTAAAAAGAGCAGCATCGGCATGCTTTTCACGTCGTTTGGTAGAAATCCACGCGCGCGTTCTGCCAAAAGCACCATTTGCATGCATATCGTGTGGTTTTGCAGAAAACTGCGTCGGCGTCTACCAAAAGATGCATGCGCATGCTTAAAACGCGTTTTGGCACAAATCCATGTGCGGGTGCTAAAAAGAGCAGCATCGGCATGCTTTTCACGTCGTTTGGTAGAAATCCACACGCGCGTTCTGCCAAAAGCACCATTTGCATGCATATCGTGTGGTTTTGCAGAAAACTGCGTCCGCGTCTACCAAAAGATGCATGTGCATGCTAAAAACGCGTTTTGGCACAAATCCATGTGCGGATGTTAAAAAGAGCAGCATCGGCATGCTTTTCACGTCGTTTGGTAGAAATCCACGCGCGCGTTCTGCCAAAAGCACCATTTGCATGCATATCGTGTGGTTTTGCAGAAAACTGCGTCGGCGTCTACCAAAAGATGCATGCGCATGCTTAAAACGCGTTTTGGCACAAATCCATGTGCGGGTGCTAAAAAGAGCAGCATCGGCATGCTTTTCACGTCGTTTGGTAGAAATCCACACGCGCGTTCTGCCAAAAGCACCATTTGCATGCATATCGTGTGGTTTTGCAGAAAACTGCGTCCGCGTCTACCAAAAGATGCATGCGCATGCTTAAAACGCCCTTTGGCACAAATCCATGTGCGGATGTTAAAAAGAGCAGCATCGGCATGCTTTTCACGTCGTTTGGTAGAAATCCACGCGCGCGTTCTGCCAAAAGCACCATTTCCATGCATATCGTGTGGTTTTGCAGAAAACTGCGTCCGCGTCTACCAAAAGATGCATGCGCATGCTTAAAACGCGTTTTTGCACAAATCCATGTGCGGATGTTAAAAAGAGCAGCATCGGCATGCTTTTCACGTCGTTTGGTAGAAATCCACGCGTGCGTTCTGCCAAAAGCACCATTTGCATGCCTATCGTGTGGTTTTGCAGAAAACTGCGTCCGCGTCTACCAAAAGATGCATGCGCATGCTTAAAACGCGTTTTGGCACAAATCCATGTGCGGATGTTAAAAAGAGCAGCATCGGCATGCTTTTCACGTCGTTTGGTAGAAATCCACGCGCGCGTTCTGCCAAAAGCACCATTTGCATGCATATCGTGTGGTTTTGCAGAAAACTGCGTCCGCGTCTACCAAAAGATGCATGCGCATGCTTAAAACGCGTTTTGGCACAAATCCATGTGCGGATGTTAAAAAGAGCAGCATCGGCATGCTTTTCACGTCGTTTGGTAGAAATCCACGCGCGCGTTCTGCCAAAAGCACCATTTGCATGCCTATCGTGTGGTTTTGCAGAAAACTGCGTCCGCGTCTACCAAAAGATGCATGCGCATGCTTAAAACGCGTTTTGGCACAAATCCATGTGCGGATGTTAAAAAGAGCAGCATCGGCATGCTTTTCACGTCGTTTGGTAGAAATCCACACGCGCGTTCTGCCAAAAGCACCATTTGCATGCATATCGTGTGGTTTTGCAGAAAACTGCGTCCGCGTCTACCAAAAGATGCATGCGCATGCTTAAAACGCGTTTTGGCACAAATCCATGTGCGGGTGCTAAAAAGAGCAGCATCGGCATGCTTTTCACGTCGTTTGGTAGAAATCCACACGCGCGTTCTGCCAAAAGCACCATTTGCATGCATATCGTGTGGTTTTGCAGAAAACTGCGTCCGCGTCTACCAAAAGATGCATGCGCATGCTTAAAACGCGTTTTGGCACAAATCCATGTGCGGATGTTAAAAAGAGCAGCATCGGCATGCTTTTCACGTCGTTTGGTAGAAATCCACGCGCGCGTTCTGCCAAAACCACCATTTGCATGCATATCGTGTGGTTTTGCAGAAAACTGCGTCCGCATCTACCAAAAGATGCATGCGCATGCTTAAAACGCGTTTTGGCACAAATCCATGTGCGGGTGCTAAAAAGAGCAGCATCGGCATGCTTTTCACGTCGTTTGGTAGAAATCCACACGCGCGTTCTGCCAAAAGCACCATTTGCATGCATATCGTGTGGTTTTGCAGAAAACTGCGTCCGCGTCTACGAAAAGATGCATGCGCATGCTTAAAACGCGCTTTGGCACAAATCCATGTGCGGATGTTAAAAAGAGCAGCATCGGCATGCTTTTCACGTCGTTTGGTAGAAATCCACGCGCGCGTTCTGCCAAAAGCACCATTTGCATGCATATCGTGTGGTTTTGCAGAAAACTGCGTCCGCGTCTACCAAAAGATGCATGCGCATGCTTAAAACGCGTTTTGGCACAAATCCATGTGCGGATGTTAAAAAGAGCAGCATCGGCATGCTTTTCACGTCGTTTGGTAGAAATCCACGCGCGCGTTCTGCCAAAAGCACCATTTGCATGCCTATCGTGTGGTTTTGCAGAAAACTGCGTCCGCGTCTACCAAAAGATGCATGCGCATGCTTAAAACGCGTTTTGGCAAAAATCCACGTGCGGATGTTAAAAGGAGCAGCATCGGCATCCTTTTCACGTCGTTTGGTAGAAATCCACACGCGCGTTCTGCCAAAAGCACCATTTGCATGCATATCGTGTGGTTTTGCAGAAAACTGCGTCCGCGTCTACCAAAAGATGCATGCGCATGCTTAAAACGCGTTTTGGCACAAATCCATGTGCGGGTGCTAAAAAGAGCAGCATCGGCATGCTTTTCACGTCGTTTGGTAGAAATCCACGCGCGCGTTCTGCCAAAAGCACCATTTGCATGCCTATCGTGTGGTTTTGCAGAAAACTGCGTCCGCGTCTACCAAAAGATGCATGCGCATGCTTAAAACGCGTTTTGGCAAAAATCCATGTGCGGATGTTAAAAGGAGCAGCATCGGCATGCTTTTCACGTCGTTTGGTAGAAATCCACACGCGCGTTCTGCAAAAGCACCATTTGCATGCATATCGTGTGGTTTTGCAGAAAACTGCGTCCGCGTCTACCAAAAGATGCATGCGCATGCTTAAAACGCGTTTTGGCACAAATCCATGTGCGGGTGCTAAAAAGAGCAGCATCGGCATGCTTTTCACGTCGTTTGGTAGAAATCCACACGCGCGTTCTGCCAAAAGCACCATTTGCATGCATATCGTGTGGTTTTGCAGAAAACTGCGTCCGCGTCTACCAAAAGATGCATGTGCATGCTAAAAACGCGTTTTGGCACAAATCCATGTGCGGATGTTAAAAAGAGCAGCATCGGCATGCTTTTCACGTCGTTTGGTAGAAATCCACGCGCGCGTTCTGCCAAAAGCACCATTTGCATGCATATCGTGTGGTTTTGCAGAAAACTGCGTCGGCGTCTACCAAAAGATGCATGCGCATGCTTAAAACGCGTTTTGGCATAAATCCATGTGCGGGTGCTAAAAAGAGCAGCATCGGCATGCTTTTCACGTCGTTTGGTAGAAATCCACACGCGCGTTCTGCCAAAAGCACCATTTGCATGCATATCGTGTGGTTTTGCAGAAAACTGCGTCCGCGTCTACCAAAAGATGCATGCGCATGCTTAAAACGCCCTTTGGCACAAATCCATGTGCGGATGTTAAAAAGAGCAGCATCGGCATGCTTTTCACGTCGTTTGGTAGAAATCCACGCGCGCGTTCTGCCAAAAGCACCATTTCCATGCATATCGTGTGGTTTTGCAGAAAACTGCGTCCGCGTCTACCAAAAGATGCATGCGCATGCTTAAAACGCGTTTTTGCACAAATCCATGTGCGGATGTTAAAAAGAGCAGCATCGGCATGCTTTTCACGTCGTTTGGTAGAAATCCACGCGTGCGTTCTGCCAAAAGCACCATTTGCATGCCTATCGTGTGGTTTTGCAGAAAACTGCGTCCGCGTCTACCAAAAGATGCATGCGCATGCTTAAAACGCGTTTTGGCACAAATCCATGTGCGGATGTTAAAAAGAGCAGCATCGGCATGCTTTTCACGTCGTTTGGTAGAAATCCACGCGCGCGTTCTGCCAAAAGCACCATTTGCATGCATATCGTGTGGTTTTGCAGAAAACTGCGTCCGCGTCTACCAAAAGATGCATGCGCATGCTTAAAACGCGTTTTGGCACAAATCCATGTGCGGATGTTAAAAAGAGCAGCATCGGCATGCTTTTCACGTCGTTTGGTAGAAATCCACGCGCGCGTTCTGCCAAAAGCACCATTTGCATGCCTATCGTGTGGTTTTGCAGAAAACTGCGTCCGCGTCTACCAAAAGATGCATGCGCATGCTTAAAACGCGTTTTGGCACAAATCCATGTGCGGATGTTAAAAAGAGCAGCATCGGCATGCTTTTCACGTCGTTTGGTAGAAATCCACACGCGCGTTCTGCCAAAAGCACCATTTGCATGCATATCGTGTGGTTTTGCAGAAAACTGCGTCCGCGTCTACCAAAAGATGCATGCGCATGCTTAAAACGCGTTTTGGCACAAATCCATGTGCGGGTGCTAAAAAGAGCAGCATCGGCATGCTTTTCACGTCGTTTGGTAGAAATCCACACGCGCGTTCTGCCAAAAGCACCATTTGCATGCATATCGTGTGGTTTTGCAGAAAACTGCGTCCGCGTCTACCAAAAGATGCATGCGCATGCTTAAAACGCGTTTTGGCACAAATCCATGTGCGGATGTTAAAAAGAGCAGCATCGGCATGCTTTTCACGTCGTTTGGTAGAAATCCACGCGCGCGTTCTGCCAAAACCACCATTTGCATGCATATCGTGTGGTTTTGCAGAAAACTGCGTCCGCATCTACCAAAAGATGCATGCGCATGCTTAAAACGCGTTTTGGCACAAATCCATGTGCGGGTGCTAAAAAGAGCAGCATCGGCATGCTTTTCACGTCGTTTGGTAGAAATCCACACGCGCGTTCTGCCAAAAGCACCATTTGCATGCATATCGTGTGGTTTTGCAGAAAACTGCGTCCGCGTCTACCAAAAGATGCATGTGCATGCTAAAAACGCGTTTTGGCACAAATCCATGTGCGGATGTTAAAAAGAGCAGCATCGGCATGCTTTTCACGTCGTTTGGTAGAAATCCACACGCGCGTTCTGCCAAAAGCACCATTTGCATGCATATCGTGTGGTTTTGCAGAAAACTGCGTCCGCGTCTACCAAAAGATGCATGCGCATGCTTAAAACGCGTTTTGGCACAAATCCATGTGCGGATGTTAAAAAGAGCAGCATCGGCATGCTTTTCACGTCGTTTGGTAGAAATCCACGCGCGCGTTCTGCCAAAACCACCATTTGCATGCATATCGTGTGGTTTTGCAGAAAACTGCGTCCGCATCTACCAAAAGATGCATGCGCATGCTTAAAACGCGTTTTGGCACAAATCCATGTGCGGGTGCTAAAAAGAGCAGCATCGGCATGCTTTTCACGTCGTTTGGTAGAAATCCACACGCGCGTTCTGCCAAAAGCACCATTTGCATGCATATCGTGTGGTTTTGCAGAAAACTGCGTCCGCGTCTACCAAAAGATGCATGTGCATGCTAAAAACGCGTTTTGGCACAAATCCATGTGCGGATGTTAAAAAGAGCAGCATCGGCATGCTTTTCACGTCGTTTGGTAGAAATCCACACGCGCGTTCTGCCAAAAGCACCATTTGCATGCATATCATGTGGTTTTGCAGAAAACTGCGTCCGCGTCTACCAAAAGATGCATGCGCATGCTTAAAACGCGTTTTGGCACAAATCCATGTGCGGATGTTAAAAAAAGCAGCATCGGCATGCTTTTCACGTCGTTTGGTAGAAATCCACGCGCGCGTTCTGCCAAAAGCACCATTTGCATGCATATCGTGTGGTTTTGCAGTAAACTGCGTCCGCGTCTACCAAAAGATGCATGTGCATGCTAAAAACGCGTTTTGGCACAAATCCATGTGCGGATGTTAAAAAGAGCAGCATCGGCATGCTTTTCACGTCGTTTGGTAGAAATCCACGCGCGCGTTCTGCCAAAAGCACCATTTGCATGCCTATCGTGTGGTTTTGCAGAAAACTGCGTCCGCGTCTACCAAAAGATGCATGCGCATGCTTAAAACGCGTTTTGGCACAAATCCATGTGCGGATGTTAAAAAGAGCAGCATCGGCATGCTTTTCACGTCGTTTGGTAGAAATCCACACGCGCGTTCTGCCAAAAGCACCATTTGCATGCATATCGTGTGGTTTTGCAGAAAACTGCGTCCGCGTCTACCAAAAGATGCATGCGCATGCTTAAAACGCGTTTTGGCACAAATCCATGTGCGGGTGCTAAAAAGAGCAGCATCGGCATGCTTTTCACGTCGTTTGGTACAAATCCACGCGCGCGTTCTGCCAAAACCACCATTTGCATGCATATCGTGTGGTTTTGCAGAAAACTGCGTCCGCATCTACCAAAAGATGCATGCGCATGCTTAAAACGCGTTTTGGCACAAATCCATGTGCGGGTGCTAAAAAGAGCAGCATCGGCATGCTTTTCACGTCGTTTGGTAGAAATCCACACGCGCGTTCTGCCAAAAGCACTATTTGCATGCACATCGTGTGGTTTTGCAGAAAACTGCGTCCGCGTCTACCAAAAGATGCATGTGCATGCTAAAAACGCGTTTTGGCACAAATCCATGTGCGGATGTTAAAAGAGCAGCATCGGCATGCTTTTCACGTCGTTAGGTAGAAATCCACACGCGCGTTCTGCCAAAAGCACCATTTGCATGCATATCGTGTGGTTTTGCAGAAAACTGCGTCCGCGTCTACCAAAGATGCATGCGCATGCTTAAAACGCGTTTTGGCACAAATCCATGTGCGGGTGCTAAAAAGAGCAGCATCGGCATGCTTTTCACGTCGTTTGGTAGAATCCACGCGCGCGTTCTGCCAAAGCACCATTTGCATGCCTATCGTGTGGTTTTGCAGAAAACTGCGTCCGCGTCTACCAAAAAGATGCATGCGCATGCTTAAAACGCGCTTTGGCACAAATCCATGTGCGGATGCTAAAAGAGCAGCATCGGCATGCTTTTCACGTCGTTTGGTAGAAATCCACGCGCGCGTTCTGCCAAAAGCACCATTTGCATGCATATCGTGTGGTTTTGCAGAAAACTGCGTCCGCGTCTACCAAAAGATGCATGCGCATGCTTAAAACGCGTTTTGGCACAAATCATGTGCGGATGTTAAAAAGAGCAGCATCGGCATGCTTTTCACGTCGTTTGGTAGAAATCCACGCGCGCGTTCTGCCAAAAGCACCATTTGCATGCCTATCGTGTGGTTTTGCAGGAAACTGCGTCCGCGTCTACCAAAGATGCATGCGCATGCTTAAAACGCGTTTTGGCAAAAATCCATGTGCGGATGTTAAAAGGAGCAGCATCGGCATGCTTTTCACGTCGTTTGGTAGAAATCACACGCGCGTTCTGCCAAAAGCACCATTTGCATGCATATCGTGTGGTTTTGCAGAAAACTGCGTCCGCGTCTACCAAAAGATGCATGCGCATGCTTAAAACGCGTTTTGGCACAAATCCATGTGCGGGTGCTAAAAAGAGCAGCATCGGCATGCTTTTCACGTCGTTTGTAGAAATCCACACGCGCGTTCTGCCAAAAGCACCATTTGCATGCATATCGTGTGGTTTTGCAGAAAACTGCGTCCGCGTCTACCAAAAGATGCATGTGCATGCTAAAAACGCGTTTTGGCACAAATCCATGTGCGGATGTTTAAAAAGAGCAGCATCGGCATGCTTTTCACGTCGTTTGGTAGAAATCCACGCGCGCGTTCTGCCAAAAGCACCATTTGCATGCATATCGTGTGGTTTTGCAGAAAACTGCGTCGGCGTCTACCAAAAGATGCATGCGCATGCTTAAAACTCGTTTTGGCACAAATCCATGTGCGGGTGCTAAAAAGAGCAGCATCGGCATGCTTTTCACGTCGTTTGGTAGAAATCCACACGCGCGTTCTGCCAAAAGCACCATTTGCATGCATATCGTGTGGTTTTGCAGAAAACTGCGTCCGCGTCTACCAAAAGATGCATGCGCATGCTTAAAACGCGTTTTGGCACAAATCCATGTGCGGATGTTAAAAAGAGCAGCATCGGCATGCTTTTCACGTCGTTTGGTAGAAATCCACGCGCGCGTTCTGCCAAAAGCACCATTTCCATGCATATCGTGTGGTTTTGCAGAAAACTGCGTCCGCGTCTACCAAAAGATGCATGCGCATGCTTAAAACGCGTTTTTGCACAAATCCATGTGCGGATGTTAAAAAGAGCAGCATCGGCATGCTTTTCACTTCGTTTGGTAGAAATCCACGCGTGCGTTCTGCCAAAAGCACCATTTGCATGCCTATCGTGTGGTTTTGCAGAAAACTGCGTCCGCATCTACCAAAAGATGCATGCGCATGGTTAAAAACGTGTTTTGGCACAAATCCATGTGCGGATGTAAAAAGAGCAGCATCGGCATGCTTTTCACGTCGTTTGGTAGAAATCCACGCGCGCGTTCTGCCAAAAGCACCATTTGCATGCATATCGTGTGGTTTTGCAGAAAACTGCGTCCGCGTCTACCAAAAGATGCATGCGCATGCTTAAAAACGCGTTTTGGCACAAATCCATGTGCGGATGTTAAAAAGAGCAGCATCGGCATGCTTTTCAGGTCGTTTGGTAGAAATCCACGCGCGCGTTCTGCCAAAAGCACCATTTGCATGCCTATCGTGTGGTTTTGCAGAAACTGCGGTCCGCGTCTACCAAAAGATGCATGGCGCGTGCTTAAAACGCGTTTTGGCACAAATCCATGTGCGGATGTTAAAAAGAGCAGCATCGGCATGCTTTTCACGTCGTTTGGTAGAAATCCACACGCGCGTTCTGCCAAAAGCACCATTTGCATGCATATCGTGTGGTTTTGCAGAAAACTGCGTCCGCGTCTACCAAAAGATGCATGCGCATGCTTAAAACGCGTTTTGGCACAAATCCATGTGCGGGTGCTAAAAAGAGCAGCATCGGCATGCTTTTCACGTCGTTTGGTAGAAATCCACACGCGCGTTCTGCCAAAAGCACCATTTGCATGCATATCGTGTGGTTTTGCAGAAAACTGCGTCCGCGTCTACCAAAAGATGCATGCGCATGCTTAAAACGCGTTTTGGCACAAATCCATGTGCGGATGTTAAAAAGAGCAGCATCGGCATGCTTTTCACGTCGTTTGGTAGAAATCCACGCGCGCGTTCTGCCAAAAGCCACCATTTGCATGCATATCGTGTGGTTTTGCAGAAAACTGCGTCGCATCTACCAAAAGATGCATGCGCATGCTTAAAACGCGTTTTGGCACAAATCCATGTGCGGGTGCTAAAAAGAGCAGCATCGGCATGCTTTTCACGTCGTTTGGTAGAAATCCACACGCGCGTTCTGCCAAAAGCACCATTTGCATGCATATCGTGTGGTTTTGCAGAAAACTGCGTCCGCGTCTACGAAAAGATGCATGCGCATGCTTAAAACGCGCTTTTGGCACAAATCCATGTGCGGATGTTAAAAAGAGCAGCATCGGCATGCTTTTCACGTCGTTTGGTAGAAATCACGCGCGCGTTCTGCCAAAAGCACCATTTGCATGCATATCGTGTGGTTTTGCAGAAAACTGCGTCCGCGTCTACCAAAAGATGCATGCGCATGCTTAAAACGCGTTTTGGCACAAATCCATGTGCGGATGTTAAAAAGAGCAGCATCGGCATGCTTTTCACGTCGTTTGGTAGAAATCCACGCGCGCGTTCTGCCAAAAGCACCATTTGCATGCCTATCGTGTGGTTTTGCAGAAAACTGCGTCCGCGTCTACCAAAAGATGCATGCGCATGCTTAAAACGCGTTTTGGCAAAAATCCATGTGCGGATGTTAAAAGAGCAGCATCGGCATGCTTTTCACGTCGTTTGGTAGAAATCCACACGCGCGTTCTGCCAAAAGCACCATTTGCATGCATATCGTGTGGTTTTGCAGAAACTGCGTCCGCGTCTACCAAAAGATGCATGCGCATGCTTAAAACGCGTTTTGGCACAAATCCATGTGCGGGTGCTAAAAAGAGCAGCATCGGCATGCTTTTCACGTCGTTTGGTAGAAATCCACGCGCGCGTTCTGCCAAAAGCACCATTTGCATGCCTATCGTGTGGTTTTGCAGAAAACTGCGTCCGCGTCTACCAAAAGATGCATGCGCATGCTTAAAACGCGTTTTGGCAAAAATCCATGTGCGGATGTTAAAAGGAGCAGCATCGGCATGCTTTTCACGTCGTTTGGTAGAAATCCACACGCGCGTTCTGCCAAAAGCACCATTTGCATGCATATCGTGTGGTTTTGCAGAAAACTGCGTCCGCGTCTACCAAAAGATGCATGCGCATGCTTAAAACGCGTTTTGGCACAAATCCATGTGCGGGTGCTAAAAAGAGCAGCATCGGCATGCTTTTCACGTCGTTTGGTAGAAATCCACACGCGCGTTCTGCCAAAAGCACCATTTGCATGCATATCGTGTGGTTTTGCAGAAAACTGCGTCCGCGTCTACCAAAAGATGCATGTGCATGCTAAAAACGCGTTTTGGCACAAATCCATGTGCGGATGTTAAAAAGAGCAGCATCGGCATGCTTTTCACGTCGTTTGGTAGAAATCCACGCGCGCGTTCTGCCAAAAGCACCATTTGCATGCATATCGTGTGGTTTTGCAGAAAACTGCGTCGGCGTCTACCAAAAGATGCATGCGCATGCTTAAAACGCGTTTTGGCACAAATCCATGTGCGGGTGCTAAAAAGAGCAGCATCGGCATGCTTTTCACGTCGTTTGGTAGAAATCCACACGCGCGTTCTGCCAAAAGCACCATTTGCATGCATATCGTGTGGTTTTGCAGAAAACTGCGTCCGCGTCTACCAAAAGATGCATGCGCATGCTTAAAACGCCCTTTGGCACAAATCCATGTGCGGATGTTAAAAAGAGCAGCATCGGCATGCTTTTCACGTCGTTTGGTAGAAATCCACGCGCGCGTTCTGCCAAAAGCACCATTTCCATGCATATCGTGTGGTTTTGCAGAAAACTGCGTCCGCGTCTACCAAAAGATGCATGCGCATGCTTAAAACGCGTTTTTGCACAAATCCATGTGCGGATGTTAAAAAGAGCAGCATCGGCATGCTTTTCACGTCGTTTGGTAGAAATCCACGCGTGCGTTCTGCCAAAAGCACCATTTGCATGCCTATCGTGTGGTTTTGCAGAAAACTGCGTCCGCGTCTACCAAAAGATGCATGCGCATGCTTAAAACGCGTTTTGGCACAAATCCATGTGCGGATGTTAAAAAGAGCAGCATCGGCATGCTTTTCACGTCGTTTGGTAGAAATCCACGCGCGCGTTCTGCCAAAAGCACCATTTGCATGCATATCGTGTGGTTTTGCAGAAAACTGCGTCGGCGTCTACCAAAAGATGCATGCGCATGCTTAAAACGCGTTTTGGCACAAATCCATGTGCGGGTGCTAAAAAGAGCAGCATCGGCATGCTTTTCACGTCGTTTGGTAGAAATCCACACGCGCGTTCTGCCAAAAGCACCATTTGCATGCATATCGTGTGGTTTTGCAGAAAACTGCGTCCGCGTCTACCAAAAGATGCATGTGCATGCTAAAAACGCGTTTTGGCACAAATCCATGTGCGGATGTTAAAAAGAGCAGCATCGGCATGCTTTTCACGTCGTTTGGTAGAAATCCACGCGCGCGTTCTGCCAAAAGCACCATTTGCATGCATATCGTGTGGTTTTGCAGAAAACTGCGTCGGCGTCTACCAAAAGATGCATGCGCATGCTTAAAACGCGTTTTGGCACAAATCCATGTGCGGGTGCTAAAAAGAGCAGCATCGGCATGCTTTTCACGTCGTTTGGTAGAAATCCACACGCGCGTTCTGCCAAAAGCACCATTTGCATGCATATCGTGTGGTTTTGCAGAAAACTGCGTCCGCGTCTACCAAAAGATGCATGCGCATGCTTAAAACGCCCTTTGGCACAAATCCATGTGCGGATGTTAAAAAGAGCAGCATCGGCATGCTTTTCACGTCGTTTGGTAGAAATCCACGCGCGCGTTCTGCCAAAAGCACCATTTCCATGCATATCGTGTGGTTTTGCAGAAAACTGCGTCCGCGTCTACCAAAAGATGCATGCGCATGCTTAAAACGCGTTTTTGCACAAATCCATGTGCGGATGTTAAAAAGAGCAGCATCGGCATGCTTTTCACGTCGTTTGGTAGAAATCCACGCGTGCGTTCTGCCAAAAGCACCATTTGCATGCCTATCGTGTGGTTTTGCAGAAAACTGCGTCCGCGTCTACCAAAAGATGCATGCGCATGCTTAAAACGCGTTTTGGCACAAATCCATGTGCGGATGTTAAAAAGAGCAGCATCGGCATGCTTTTCACGTCGTTTGGTAGAAATCCACGCGCGCGTTCTGCCAAAAGCACCATTTGCATGCATATCGTGTGGTTTTGCAGAAAACTGCGTCCGCGTCTACCAAAAGATGCATGCGCATGCTTAAAACGCGTTTTGGCACAAATCCATGTGCGGATGTTAAAAAGAGCAGCATCGGCATGCTTTTCACGTCGTTTGGTAGAAATCCACGCGCGCGTTCTGCCAAAAGCACCATTTGCATGCCTATCGTGTGGTTTTGCAGAAAACTGCGTCCGCGTCTACCAAAAGATGCATGCGCATGCTTAAAACGCGTTTTGGCACAAATCCATGTGCGGATGTTAAAAAGAGCAGCATCGGCATGCTTTTCACGTCGTTTGGTAGAAATCCACACGCGCGTTCTGCCAAAAGCACCATTTGCATGCATATCGTGTGGTTTTGCAGAAAACTGCGTCCGCGTCTACCAAAAGATGCATGCGCATGCTTAAAACGCGTTTTTGGCACAAATCCATGTGCGGGTGCTAAAAAGAGCAGCATCGGCATGCTTTTCACGTCGTTTGGTAGAAATCCACACGCGCGTTCTGCCAAAAGCACCATTTGCATGCATATCGTGTGGTTTTGCAGAAAACTGCGTCCGCGTCTACCAAAAGATGCATGCGCATGCTTAAAACGCGTTTTGGCACAAATCCATGTGCGGATGTTAAAAAGAGCAGCATCGGCATGCTTTTCACGTCGTTTGGTAGAAATCCACGCGCGCGTTCTGCCAAAACCACCATTTGCATGCATATCGTGTGGTTTTGCAGAAAACTGCGTCCGCATCTACCAAAAGATGCATGCGCATGCTTAAAACGCGTTTTGGCACAAATCCATGTGCGGGTGCTAAAAAGAGCAGCATCGGCATGCTTTTCACGTCGTTTGTAGAAATCCACACGCGCGTTCTGCCAAAAGCACCATTTGCATGCATATCGTGTGGTTTTGCAGAAAACTGCGTCCGCGTCTACGAAAAGATGCATGCGCATGCTTGAAACGCGCTTTGGCACAATCATGTGCGGATGTTAAAAAGAGCAGCATCGGCATGCTTTTCACGTCGTTGGTAGAAATCCACGCGCGCGTTCTGCCAAAAGCACCATTTGCATGCATATCGTGTGGTTTTGCAGAAAACTGCGTCCGCGTCTACCAAAAGATGCATGCGCATGCTTAAAACGCGTTTTGGCACAAATCCATGTGCGGATGTTAAAAAGAGCAGCATCGGCATGCTTTTCACGTCGTTTGGTAGAAATCCACGCGCGCGTTCTGCCAAAAGCACCATTTGCATGCCTATCGTGTGGTTTTGCAGAAAACTGCGTCCGCGTCTACCAAAAGATGCATGCGCATGCTTAAAACGCGTTTTACAAAAATCCACGTGCGGATGTTAAAAGGAGCAGCATCGGCATGCTTTTCACGTCGTTTGGTAGAAATCCACACGCGCGTTCTGCCAAAAGCACCATTTGCATGCATATCGTGTGGTTTTGCAGAAAACTGCGTCCGCGTCTACCAAAAGATGCATGCGCATGCTTAAAACGCGTTTTGGCACAAATCCATGTGCGGGTGCTAAAAAGAGCAGCATCGGCATGCTTTTCACGTCGTTTGGTAGAAATCCACGCGCGCGTTCTGCCAAAAGCACCATTTGCATGCCTATCGTGTGGTTTTGCAGAAAACTGCGTCCGCGTCTACCAAAAGATGCATGCGCATGCTTAAAACGCGTTTTGGCAAAAATCCATGTGCGGATGTTAAAAGGAGCAGCATCGGCATGCTTTTCACGTCGTTTGGTAGAAATCCACACGCGCGTTCTGCCAAAAGCACCATTTGCATGCATATCGTGTGGTTTTGCAGAAAACTGCGTCCGCGTCTACCAAAAGACGCATGCGCATGCTTAAAACGCGTTTTGGCACAAATCCATGTGCGGGTGCTAAAAAGAGCAGCATCGGCATGCTTTTCACGTCGTTTGGTAGAAATCCACACGCGCGTTCTGCCAAAAGCACCATTTGCATGCATATCGTGTGGTTTTGCAGAAAACTGCGTCCGCGTCTACCAAAAGATGCATGTGCATGCTAAAAACGCGTTTTGGCACAAATCCATGTGCGGATGTTAAAAAGAGCAGCATCGGCATGCTTTTCACGTCGTTTGGTAGAAATCCACGCGCGCTTTCTGCCAAAAGCACCATTTGCATGCATATCGTGTGGTTTTGCAGAAAACTGCGTCGGCGTCTACCAAAAGATGCAT
Organism: Dermacentor variabilis; assembly: GCF_050947875.1. Taxonomy (NCBI): domain Eukaryota; kingdom Metazoa; phylum Arthropoda; class Arachnida; order Ixodida; family Ixodidae; genus Dermacentor; species Dermacentor variabilis. The sequence continues at coordinate 30,779 of NW_027460314.1, forward strand.
GCGCATGCTTAAAACGCGTTTTGGCATAAATCCATGTGCGGGTGCTAAAAAGAGCAGCATCGGCATGCTTTTCACGTCGTTTGGTAGAAATCCACACGCGCGTTCTGCCAAAAGCACCATTTGCATGCATATCGTGTGGTTTTGCAGAAAACTGCGTCCGCGTCTACCAAAAGATGCATGCGCATGCTTAAAACGCCCTTTGGCACAAATCCATGTGCGGATGTTAAAAAGAGCAGCATCGGCATGCTTTTCACGTCGTTTGGTAGAAATCCACGCGCGCGTTCTGCCAAAAGCACCATTTCCATGCATATCGTGTGGTTTTGCAGAAAACTGCGTCCGCGTCTACCAAAAGATGCATGCGCATGCTTAAAACGCGTTTTTGCACAAATCCATGTGCGGATGTTAAAAAGAGCAGCATCGGCATGCTTTTCACGTCGTTTGGTAGAAATCCACGCGTGCGTTCTGCCAAAAGCACCATTTGCATGCCTATCGTGTGGTTTTGCAGAAAACTGCGTCCGCGTCTACCAAAAGATGCATGCGCATGCTTAAAACGCGTTTTGGCACAAATCCATGTGCGGATGTTAAAAAGAGCAGCATCGGCATGCTTTTCACGTCGTTTGGTAGAAATCCACGCGCGCGTTCTGCCAAAAGCACCATTTGCATGCATATCGTGTGGTTTTGCAGAAAACTGCGTCCGCGTCTACCAAAAGATGCATGCGCATGCTTAAAACGCGTTTTGGCGCAAATCCATGTGCGGATGTTAAAAAGAGCAGCATCGGCATGCTTTTCACGTCGTTTGGTAGAAATCCACGCGCGCGTTCTGCCAAAAGCACCATTTGCATGCCTATCGTGTGGTTTTGCAGAAAACTGCGTCCGCGTCTACCAAAAGATGCATGCGCATGCTTAAAACGCGTTTTGGCACAAATCCATGTGCGGATGTTAAAAAGAGCAGCATCGGCATGCTTTTCACGTCGTTTGGTAGAAATCCACACGCGCGTTCTGCCAAAAGCACCATTTGCATGCATATCGTGTGGTTTTGCAGAAAACTGCGTCCGCGTCTACCAAAAGATGCATGCGCATGCTTAAAACGCGTTTTGGCACAAATCCATGTGCGGGTGCTAAAAAGAGCAGCATCGGCATGCTTTTCACGTCGTTTGGTAGAAATCCACACGCGCGTTCTGCCAAAAGCACCATTTGCATGCATATCGTGTGGTTTTGCAGAAAACTGCGTCCGCGTCTACCAAAAGATGCATGCGCATGCTTAAAACGCGTTTTGGCACAAATCCATGTGCGGATGTTAAAAAGAGCAGCATCGGCATGCTTTTCACGTCGTTTGGTAGAAATCCACGCGCGCGTTCTGCCAAAACCACCATTTGCATGCATATCGTGTGGTTTTGCAGAAAACTGCGTCCGCATCTACCAAAAGATGCATGCGCATGCTTAAAACGCGTTTTGGCACAAATCCATGTGCGGGTGCTAAAAAGAGCAGCATCGGCATGCTTTTCACGTCGTTTGGTAGAAATCCACACGCGCGTTCTGCCAAAAGCACCATTTGCATGCATATCGTGTGGTTTTGCAGAAAACTGCGTCCGCGTCTACCAAAAGATGCATGTGCATGCTAAAAACGCGTTTTGGCACAAATCCATGTGCGGATGTTAAAAAGAGCAGCATCGGCATGCTTTTCACGTCGTTTGGTAGAAATCCACACGCGCGTTCTGCCAAAAGCACCATTTGCATGCATATCGTGTGGTTTTGCAGAAAACTGCGTCCGCGTCTACCAAAAGATGCATGCGCATGCTTAAAACGCGTTTTGGCACAAATCCATGTGCGGATGTTAAAAAGAGCAGCATCGGCATGCTTTTCACGTCGTTTGGTAGAAATCCACGCGCGCGTTCTGCCAAAACCACCATTTGCATGCATATCGTGTGGTTTTGCAGAAAACTGCGTCCGCATCTACCAAAAGATGCATGCGCATGCTTAAAACGCGTTTTGGCACAAATCCATGTGCGGGTGCTAAAAAGAGCAGCATCGGCATGCTTTTCACGTCGTTTGGTAGAAATCCACACGCGCGTTCTGCCAAAAGCACCATTTGCATGCATATCGTGTGGTTTTGCAGAAAACTGCGTCCGCGTCTACCAAAAGATGCATGTGCATGCTAAAAACGCGTTTTGGCACAAATCCATGTGCGGATGTTAAAAAGAGCAGCATCGGCATGCTTTTCACGTCGTTTGGTAGAAATCCACACGCGCGTTCTGCCAAAAGCACCATTTGCATGCATATCGTGTGGTTTTGCAGAAAACTGCGTCCGCGTCTACCAAAAGATGCATGCGCATGCTTAAAACGCGTTTTGGCACAAATCCATGTGCGGATGTTAAAAAAAGCAGCATCGGCATGCTTTTCACGTCGTTTGGTAGAAATCCACGCGCGCGTTCTGCCAAAAGCACCATTTGCATGCATATCGTGTGGTTTTGCAGTAAACTGCGTCCGCGTCTACCAAAAGATGCATGTGCATGCTAAAAACGCGTTTTGGCACAAATCCATGTGCGGATGTTAAAAAGAGCAGCATCGGCATGCTTTTCACGTCGTTTGGTAGAAATCCACGCGCGCGTTCTGCCAAAAGCACCATTTGCATGCCTATCGTGTGGTTTTGCAGAAAACTGCGTCCGCGTCTACCAAAAGATGCATGCGCATGCTTAAAACGCGTTTTGGCACAAATCCATGTGCGGATGTTAAAAAGAGCAGCATCGGCATGCTTTTCACGTCGTTTGGTAGAAATCCACACGCGCGTTCTGCCAAAAGCACCATTTGCATGCATATCGTGTGGTTTTGCAGAAAACTGCGTCCGCGTCTACCAAAAGATGCATGCGCATGCTTAAAACGCGTTTTGGCACAAATCCATGTGCGGGTGCTAAAAAGAGCAGCATCGGCATGCTTTTCACGTCGTTTGGTACAAATCCACGCGCGCGTTCTGCCAAAACCACCATTTGCATGCATATCGTGTGGTTTTGCAGAAAACTGCGTCCGCATCTACCAAAAGATGCATGCGCATGCTTAAAACGCGTTTTGGCACAAATCCATGTGCGGGTGCTAAAAACAGCAGCATCGGCATGCTTTTCACGTCGTTTGGTAGAAATCCACACGCGCGTTCTGCCAAAAGCACTATTTGCATGCACATCGTGTGGTTTTGCAGAAAACTGCGTCCGCGTCTACCAAAAGATGCATGTGCATGCTAAAAACGCGTTTTGGCACAAATCCATGTGCGGATGTTAAAAAGAGCAGCATCGGCATGCTTTTCACGTCGTTAGGTAGAAATCCACACGCGCGTTCTGCCAAAAGCACCATTTGCATGCATATCGTGTGGTTTTGCAGAAAACTGCGTCCGCGTCTACCAAAAGATGCATGCGCATGCTTAAAACGCGTTTTGGCACAAATCCATGTGCGGGTGCTAAAAAGAGCAGCATCGGCATGCTTTTCACGTCGTTTGGTAGAAATCCACGCGCGCGTTCTGCCAAAAGCACCATTTGCATGCCTATCGTGTGGTTTTGCAGAAAACTGCGTCCGCGTCTACCAAAAGATGCATGCGCATGCTTAAAACGCGCTTTGGCACAAATCCATGTGCGGATGCTAAAAAGAGCAGCATCGGCATGCTTTTCACGTCGTTTGGTAGAAATCCACGCGCGCGTTCTGCCAAAAGCACCATTTGCATGCATATCGTGTGGTTTTGCAGAAAACTGCGTCCGCGTCTACCAAAAGATGCATGCGCATGCTTAAAACGCGTTTTGGCACAAATCCATGTGCGGATGTTAAAAAGAGCAGCATCGGCATGCTTTTCACGTCGTTTGGTAGAAATCCACGCGCGCGTTCTGCCAAAAGCACCATTTGCATGCCTATCGTGTGGTTTTGCAGAAAACTGCGTCCGCGTCTACCAAAAGATGCATGCGCATGCTTAAAACGCGTTTTGGCAAAAATCCATGTGCGGATGTTAAAAGGAGCAGCATCGGCATGCTTTTCACGTCGTTTGGTAGAAATCCACACGCGCGTTCTGCCAAAAGCACCATTTGCATGCATATCGTGTGGTTTTGCAGAAAACTGCGTCCGCGTCTACCAAAAGATGCATGCGCATGCTTAAAACGCGTTTTGGCACAAATCCATGTGCGGATGCTAAAAAGAGCAGCATCGGCATGCTTTTCACGTCGTTTGGTTGAAATCCACACGCGCGTTCTGCCAAAAGCACCATTTGCATGCATATCGTGTGGTTTTGCAGAAAACTGCGTCCGCGTCTACCAAAAGATGCATGTGCATGCTAAAAACGCGTTTTGGCACAAATCCATGTGCGGGTGCTAAAAAGAGCAGCATCGGCATGCTTTTCACGTCGTTTGGTAGAAATCCACACGCGCGTTCTGCCAAAAGCACCATTTGCATGCCTATCGTGTGGTTTTGCAGAAAACTGCGTCCGCGTCTACCAAAAGATGCATGCGCATGCTTAAAACGCGCTTTGGCACAAATCCATGTGCGGATGTTAAAAAGAGCAGCATCGGCATGCTTTTCACGTCGTTTGGTAGAAATCCACACGCGCGTTCTGCCAAAAGCACCATTTGCATGCATATCGTGTGGTTTTGCAGAAAACTGCGTCCGCGTCTACCAAAAGATGCATGTGCATGCTAAAAACGCGTTTTGGCACAAATCCATGTGCGGATGTTAAAAAGAGCAGCATCGGCATGCTTTTCACGTCGTTTGGTAGAAATCCACACGCGGGTTCTGCCAAAAGCACCATTTTCATGCATATCGTGTGGTTTTGCAGAAAACTGCGTCCGCGTCTACCAAAAGATGCATGCGCATGCTTAAAACGCGTTTTGGCACAAATCCATGTGCGGATGTTAAAAAGAGCAGCATCGGCATGCTTTTCACGTCGTTTGGTAGAAATCCACGCGCGCGTTCTGCCAAAAGCACCATTTGCATGCATATCGTGTGGTTTTGCAGAAAACTGCGTCCGCGTCTACCAAAAGATGCATGCGCATGCTTAAAACGCGTTTTGGCACAAATCCATGTGCGGGTGCTAAAAAGAGCAGCATCGGCATGCTTTTCACGTCGTTTGGTAGAAATCCACACGCGCGTTCTGCCAAAAGCACCATTTGCATGCCTATCGTGTGGTTTTGCAGAAAACTCCGTCCGCGTCTACCAAAAGATGCATGCGCATGCTTAAAACGCGCTTTGGCCCAAATCCATGTGCGGATGTTAAAAAGAGCAGCATCGGCATGCTTTTCACGTCGTTTGGTAGAAATCCACGCGCGCGTTCTGCCAAAAGCACCATTTGCATGCATATCGTGTGGTTTTGCAGAAAACTGCGTCCGCGTCTACCAAAAGATGCATGCGCATGCTTAAAACGCGTTTTGGCACAAATCCATGTGCGGGTGCTAAAAAGAGCAGCATCGGCATGCTTTTCACGTCGTTTGGTAGAAATCCACACGCGCGTTCTGCCAAAAGCACCATTTGCATGCATATCGTGTGGTTTTGCAGAAAACTGCGTCCGCGTCTACCAAAAGATGCATGCGCATGCTTAAAACGCGCTTTGGCACAAATCCATGTGCGGGTGCTAAAAAGAGCAGCATCGGCATGCTTTTCACGTCGTTTGGTAGAAATCCACACGCGCGTTCTGCCAAAAGCACCATTTGCATGCCTATCGTGTGGTTTTGCAGAAAACTGCGTCCGCGTCTACCAAAAGATGCATGCGCATGCTTAAAACGCGTTTTGGCACAAATCCATGTGCGGGTGCTAAAAAGAGCAGCATCGGCATGCTTTTCACGTCGTTTGGTAGAAATCCACACGCGCGTTCTGCCAAAAGCACCATTTGCATGCATATCGTGTGGTTTTGCAGAAAACTGCGTCCGCGTCTACCAAAAGATGCATGTGCATGCTAAAAACGCGTTTTGGCACAAATCCATGTGCGGGTGCTAAAAAGAGCAGCATCGGCATGCTTTTCACGTCGTTTGGTAGAAATCCATGCGCGCGTTCTGCCAAAAGCACCATTTGCATGCCTATCGTGTGGTTTTGCAGAAAACTGCGTCCGCGTCTACCAGAAGATGCATGCGCATGCTTAAAACGCGTTTTGGCACAAATCCATGTGCGGATGTTAAAAAGAGCAGCATCGGCATGCTTTTCACGTCGTTTGGTAGAAATCCACGCGCGCGTTCTGCCAAAAGCACCATTTGCATGCATATCGTGTGGTTTTGCAGAAAACTGCGTCCGCGTCTACCAAAAGATGCATGCGCATGCTTAAAACGCGTTTTGGCACAAATCCATGTGCGGGTGCTAAAAAGAGCAGCATCGGCATGCTTTTCACGTCGTTTGGTAGAAATCCACACGCGCGTTCTGCAAAAAGCACCATTTGCATGCCTATCGTGTGGTTTTGCAGAAAACTGCGTCCGCGTCTACCAAAAGATGCATGCGCATGCTTAAAACGCGCTTTGGCACAAATCCATGTTCGGATGTTAAAAAGAGCAGCATCGGCATGCTTTTCACGTCGTTTGGTAGAAATCCACGCGCGCGTTCTGCCAAAAGCACCATTTGCATGCATATCGTGTGGTTTTGCAGAAAACTGCGTCCGCGTCTACCAAAAGATGCATGCGCATGCTTAAAACGCGTTTTGGCACAAATCCATGTGCGGGTGCTAAAAAGAGCAGCATCGGCATGCTTTTCACGTCGTTTGGTAGAAATCCACACGCGCGTTCTGCAAAAAGCACCATTTGCATGCCTATCGTGTGGTTTTGCAGAAAACTGCGTCTACCAAAAGATGCATGCGCATGCTTAAAACGCGCTTTGGCACAAATCCATGTGCGGATGTTAAAAAGAGCAGCATCGGCATGCTTTTCACGTCGTTTGGTAGAAATCCACACGCGCGTTCTGCCAAAAGCACCATTTGCATGCATATCGTGTGGTTTTGCAGAAAACTGCGTCCGCGTCTACCAAAAGATGCATGCGCATGCTAAAAACGCGTTTTGGCACAAATCCATGTGCGGATGTTAAAAAGAGCAGCATCGGCATGCTTTTCACGTCGTTTGGTAGAAATCCACACGCGCGTTCTGCCAAAAGCACCATTTGCATGCATATCGTGTGGTTTTGCAGAAAACTGCGTCCGCGTCTACCAGAAGATGCATGTGCATGCTAAAAACGCGTTTTGGCACAAATCCATGTGCGGATGTTAAAAAGAGCAGCATCGGCATGCTTTTCACGTCGTTTGGTAGAAATCCACACGCGCGTTCTGCCAAAAGCACCATTTGCATGCATATCGTGTGGTTTTGCAGAAAACTGCGTCCGCGTCTACCAAAAGATGCATGTGCATGCTAAAAACGCGTTTTGGCACAAATCCATGTGCGGATGTTAAAAAGAGCAGCATCGGCATGCTTTTCACGTCGTTTGGTAGAAATCCACACGCGCGTTCTGCCAAAAGCACCATTTGCATGCATATCGTGTGGTTTTGCAGAAAACTGCGTCCGCGTCTACCAAAAGATGCATGTGCATGCTAAAAACGCGTTTTGGCACAAATCCATGTGCGGATGTTAAAAAGAGCAGCATCGGCATGCTTTTCACGTCGTTTGGTAGAAATCCACACGCGCGTTCTGCCAAAAGCACCATTTGCATGCATATCGTGTGGTTTTGCAGAAAACTGCGTCCGCGTCTACCAAAAGATGCATGTGCATGCTAAAAACGCGTTTTGGCACAAATCCATGTGCGGATGTTAAAAAGAGCAGCATCGGCATGCTTTTCACGTCGTTTGGTAGAAATCCACACGCGCGTTCTGCCAAAAGCACCATTTGCATGCATATCGTGTGGTTTTGCAGAAAACTGCGTCCGCGTCTACCAAAAGATGCATGTGCATGCTAAAAACGCGTTTTGGCACAAATCCATGTGCGGATGTTAAAAAGAGCAGCATCGGCATGCTTTTCACGTCGTTTGGTAGAAATCCACGCGCGCGTTCTGCCAAAAGCACCATTTGCATGCATATCGTGTGGTTTTGCAGAAAACTGCGTCCGCGTCTACCAAAAGATGCATGCGCATGCTTAAAACGCGTTTTGGCACAAATCCATGTGCGGATGTTAAAAAGAGCAGCATCGGCATGCTTTTCACGTCGTTTGGTAGAAATCCACGCGCGCGTTCTGCCAAAAGCACCATTTGCATGCATATCGTGTGGTTTTGCAGAAAACTGCGTCCGCGTCTACCAAAAGATGCATGCGCATGCTTAAAACGCGTTTTGGCACAAATCCATGTGCGGGTGCTAAAAAGAGCAGCATCGGCATGCTTTTCACGTCGTTTGGTAGAAATCCACACGCGCGTTCTGCCAAAAGCACCATTTGCATGCATATCGTGTGGTTTTGCAGAAAACTGCGTCCGCGTCTACCAAAAGATGCATGTGCATGCTAAAAACGCGTTTTGGCACAAATCCATGTGCGGGTGCTAAAAAGAGCAGCATCGGCATGCTTTTCACGTCGTTTGGTAGAAATCCACACGCGCGTTCTGCCAAAAGCACCATTTGCATTCCTATCGTGTGGTTTTGCAGAAAACTGCGTCCGCGTCTACCAAAAGATGCATGCACATGCTTAAAACGCGCTTTGGCACAAATCCATGTGCGGATGTTAAAAAGAGCAGCATCGGCATGCTTTTCACGTCGTTTGGTAGAAATCCACACGCGCGTTCTGCCAAAAGCACCATTTGCATGCCTATCGTGTGGTTTTGCAGAAAACTGCGTCCGCGTCTACCAAAAGATGCATGCGCATGCTTAAAACGCGTTTTGGCACAAATCCATGTGCGGGTGCTAAAAAGAGCAGCATCGACATGCTTTTCACGTCGTTTGGTAGAAATCCACGCGCGCGTTCTGCCAAAAGCACCATTTGCATGCATATCGTGTGGTTTTGCAGAAAACTGCGTCCGCGTCTACCAAAAGATGCATGCGCATGCTTAAAACGCGCTTTGGCACAAATCCATGTGCGGATGTTAAAAAGAGCAGCATCGGCATGCTTTTCACGTCGTTTGGTAGAAATCCACGCGCGCGTTCTGCCAAAAGCACCATTTGCATGCATATCGTGTGGTTTTGCAGAAAACTGCGTCCGCGTCTACCAAAAGATGCATGCTCATGCTTAAAACGCGTTTTGGCACAAATCCATGTGCGGGTGCTAAAAAGAGCAGCATCGGCATGCTTTTCACGTCGTTTGGTAGAAATGCACACGCGCGTTCTGCCAAAAGCACCATTTGCATGCATATCGTGTGGTTTTGCAGAAAACTGCGTCCGCGTCTACCAAAAGATGCATGTGCATGCTAAAAACGCGTTTTGGCACAAATCCATGTGCGGATGTTAAAAAGAGCAGCATCGGCATGCTTTTCACGTCGTTTGGTAGAAATCCACACGCGCGTTCTGCCAAAAGCACCATTTGCATGCATATCGTGTGGTTTTGCAGAAAACTGCGTCCGCGTCTACCAAAAGATGCATGTGCATGCTAAAAACGCGTTTTGGCACAAATCCATGTGCGGATGTTAAAAAGAGCAGCATCGGCATGCTTTTCACGTCGTTTGGTAGAAATCCACGCGCGCGTTCTGCCAAAAGCACCATTTGCATGCATATCGTGTGGTTTTGCAGAAAACTGCGTCCGCGTCTACCAAAAGATGCATGCGCATGCTTAAAACGCGTTTTGGCACAAATCCATGTGCGGATGTTAAAAAGAGCAGCATCGGCATGCTTTTCACGTCGTTTGGTAGAAATCCACGCGCGCGTTCTGCCAAAAGCACCATTTGCATGCATATCGTGTGGTTTTGCAGAAAACTGCGTCCGCGTCTACCAAAAGATGCATGCGCATGCTTAAAACGCGTTTTGGCACAAATCCATGTGCGGGTGCTAAAAAGAGCAGCATCGGCATGCTTTTCACGTCGTTTGGTAGAAATCCACACGCGCGTTCTGCCAAAAGCACCATTTGCATGCATATCGTGTGGTTTTGCAGAAAACTGCGTCCGCGTCTACCAAAAGATGCATGTGCATGCTAAAAACGCGTTTTGGCACAAATCCATGTGCGGGTGCTAAAAAGAGCAGCATCGGCATGCTTTTCACGTCGTTTGGTAGAAATCCACACGCGCGTTCTGCCAAAAGCACCATTTGCATTCCTATCGTGTGGTTTTGCAGAAAACTGCGTCCGCGTCTACCAAAAGATGCATGCACATGCTTAAAACGCGCTTTGGCACAAATCCATGTGCGGATGTTAAAAAGAGCAGCATCGGCATGCTTTTCACGTCGTTTGGTAGAAATCCACACGCGCGTTCTGCCAAAAGCACCATTTGCATGCCTATCGTGTGGTTTTGCAGAAAACTGCGTCCGCGTCTACCAAAAGATGCATGCGCATGCTTAAAACGCGTTTTGGCACAAATCCATGTGCGGGTGCTAAAAAGAGCAGCATCGGCATGCTTTTCACGTCGTTTGGTAGAAATCCACGCGCGCGTTCTGCCAAAAGCACCATTTGCATGCATATCGTGTGGTTTTGCAGAAAACTGCGTCCGCGTCTACCAAAAGATGCATGCGCATGCTTAAAACGCGCTTTGGCACAAATCCATGTGCGGATGTTAAAAAGAGCAGCATCGGCATGCTTTTCACGTCGTTTGGTAGAAATCCACGCGCGCGTTCTGCCAAAAGCACCATTTGCATGCATATCGTGTGGTTTTGCAGAAAACTGCGTCCGCGTCTACCAAAAGATGCATGCTCATGCTTAAAACGCGTTTTGGCACAAATCCATGTGCGGGTGCTAAAAAGAGCAGCATCGGCATGCTTTTCACGTCGTTTGGTAGAAATGCACACGCGCGTTCTGCCAAAAGCACCATTTGCATGCATATCGTGTGGTTTTGCAGAAAACTGCGTCCGCGTCTACCAAAAGATGCATGCGCATGCTTAAAACGCACTTTGGCACAAATCCATGTGCGGGTGCTAAAAAGAGCAGCATCGGCATGCTTTTCACGTCGTTTGGTAGAAATCCACGCGCGCGTTCTGCCAAAAGCACCATTTGCATGCCTATCGTGTGGTTTTGCAGAAAACTGAGTCCGCGTCTACCAAAAGATGCATGCGCATGCTTAAAACGCGTTTTGGCACAAATCCATGTGCGGGTGCTAAAAAGAGCAGCATCGGCATGCTTTTCACGTCGTTTGGTAGAAATCCACACGCGCGTTCTGCCAAAAGCACCATTTGCATGCCTATCGTGTGGTTTTGCAGAAAACTGCGTCTACCAAAAGATGCATGCGCATGCTTAAAACGCGTTTTGGCACAAATCCATGTGCGGATGTTAAAAAGAGCAGCATCGGCATGCTTTTCACGTCGTTTGGTAGAAATCCACGCGCGCGTTCTGCCAAAAGCACCATTTGCATGCATATCGTGTGGTTTTGCAGAAAACTGCGTCCGCGTCTACCAAAAGATGCATGTGCATGCTAAAAACGCGTTTTGGCACAAATCCATGTGCGGATGGTAAAAAGAGCAGCATCGGCATGCTTTTCACGTCGTTTGGTAGAAATCCACGCGCGCGTTCTGCCAAAAGCACCATTTGCATGCATATCGTGTGGTTTTGCAGAAAACTGCGTCCGCGTCTACCAAAAGATGCATGCGCATGCTTAAAACGCGTTTTGGCACAAATCCATGTGCGGGTGCTAAAAAGAGCAGCATCGGCATGCTTTTCACGTCGTTTGGTAGAAATCCACACGCGCGTTCTGCCAAAAGCACCATTTGCATGCCTATCGTGTGGTTTTGCAGAAAACTGCGTCCGCGTCTACCAAAAGATGCATGCGCATGCTTAAAACGCGCTTTGGCACAAATCCATGTGCGGGTGCTAAAAAGAGCAGCATCGGCATGCTTTTCACGTCGTTTGGTAGAAATCCACACGCGCGTTCTGCCAAAAGCACCATTTGCATGCATATCGTGTGGTTTTGCAGAAAACTGCGTCCGCGTCTACCAAAAGATGCATGCGCATGCTTAAAACGCGTTTTGGCACAAATCCATGTGCGGGTGCTAAAAAGAGCAGCATCGGCATGCTTTTCACGTCGTTTGGTAGAAATCCACACGCGTTCTGCCAAAAGCACCATTTGCATGCATATCGTGTGGTTTTGCAGAAAACTGCTTCCGCGTCTACCAAAAGATGCATGTGCATGCTAAAAACGCGTTTTGGCACAAATCCATGTGCGGGTGCTAAAAAGAGCAGCATCGGCATGCTTTTCACGTCGTTTGGTAGAAATCCACGCGCGCGTTCTGCCAAAAGCACCATTTGCATGCCTATCGTGTGGTTTTGCAGAAAACTGCGTCCGCGTCTACCAAAAGATGCATGCGCATGCTTAAAACGCGTTTTGGCACAAATCCATGTGCGGATGTTAAAAAGAGCAGCATCGGCATGCTTTTCACGTCGTTTGGTAGAAATCCACGCGCGCGTTCTGCCAAAAGCACCATTTGCATGCATATCGTGTGGTTTTGCAGAAAACTGCGTCCGCGTCTACCAAAAGATGCATGCGCATGCTTAAAACGCGTTTTGGCACAAATCCATGTGCGGGTGCTAAAAAGAGCAGCATCGGCATGCTTTTCACGTCGTTTGGTAGAAATCCACACGCGCGTTCTGCCAAAAGCACCATTTGCATGCCTATCGTGTGGTTTTGCAGAAAACTGCGTCCGCGTCTACCAAAAGATGCATGCGCATGCTTAAAACGCGCTTTGGCACAAATCCATGTGCGGATGTTAAAAAGAGCAGCATCGGCATGCTTTTCACGTCGTTTGGTAGAAATCCACGCGCGCGTTCTGCCAAAAGCACCATTTGCATGCATATCGTGTGGTTTTGCAGAAAACTGCGTCCGCGTCTACCAAAAGATGCATGCGCATGCTTAAAACGCGTTTTGGCACAAATCCATGTGCGGGTGCTAAAAAGAGCAGCATCGGCATGCTTTTCACGTCGTTTGGTAGAAATCCACGCGCGCGTTCTGCCAAAAGCACCATTTGCATGCATATCGTGTGGTTTTGCAGAAAACTGCGTCCGCGTCTACCAAAAGATGCATGCGCATGCTTAAAACGCGTTTTGGCACAAATCCATGTGCGGGTGCTAAAAAGAGCAGCATCGGCATGCTTTTCACGTCGTTTGGTAGAAATCCACACGCGCGTTCTGCCAAAAGCACCATTTGCATGCCTATCGTGTGGTTTTGCAGAAAACTGCGTCCGCGTCTACCAAAAGATGCATGCGCATGCTTAAAACGCGTTTTGGCACAAATCCATGTGCGGATGTTAAAAAGAGCAGCATCGGCATGCTTTTCACGTCGTTTGGTAGAAATCCACGCGCGCGTTCTGCCAAAAGCACCATTTGCATGCATATCGTGTGGTTTTGCAGAAAACTGCGTCCGCGTCTACCAAAAGATGCATGCGCATGCTTAAAACGCGTTTTGGCACAAATCCATGTGCGGGTGCTAAAAAGAGCAGCATCGGCATGCTTTTCACGTCGTTTGGTAGAAATCCACACGCGCGTTCTGCCAAAAGCACCATTTGCATGCCTATCGTGTGGTTTTGCAGAAAACTGCGTCCGCGTCTACCAAAAGATGCATGCGCATGCTTAAAACGCGCTTTGGCACAAATCCATGTGCGGATGTTAAAAAGAGCAGCATCGGCATGCTTTTCACGTCGTTTGGTAGAAATCCACGCGCGCGTTCTGCCAAAAGCACCATTTGCATGCATATCGTGTGGTTTTGCAGAAAACTGCGTCCGCGTCTACCAAAAGATGCATGCGCATGCTTAAAACGCGTTTTGGCACAAATCCATGTGCGGGTGCTAAAAAGAGCAGCATCGGCATGCTTTTCACGTCGTTTGGTAGAAATCCACACGCGCGTTCTGCCAAAAGCACCATTTGCATGCATATCGTGTGGTTTTGCAGAAAACTGCGTCCGCGTCTACCAAAAGATGCATGCGCATGCTTAAAACGCGCTTTGGCACAAATCCATGTGCGGGTGCTAAAAAGAGCAGCATCGGCATGCTTTTCACGTCGTTTGGTAGAAATCCACACGCGCGTTCTGCCAAAAGCACCATTTGCATGCCTATCGTGTGGTTTTGCAGAAAACTGCGTCCGCGTCTACCAAAAGATGCATGCGCATGCTTAAAACGCGTTTTGGCACAAATCCATGTGCGGGTGCTAAAAAGAGCAGCATCGGCATGCTTTTCACGTCGTTTGGTAGAAATCCACACGCGCGTTCTGCCAAAAGCACCATTTGCATGCATATCGTGTGGTTTTGCAGAAAACTGCGTCCGCGTCTACCAAAAGATGCATGTGCATGCTAAAAACGCGTTTTGGCACAAATCCATGTGCGGGTGCTAAAAAGAGCAGCATCGGCATGCTTTTCACGTCGTTTGGTAGAAATCCATGCGCGCGTTCTGCCAAAAGCACCATTTGCATGCCTATCGTGTGGTTTTGCAGAAAACTGCGTCCGCGTCTACCAAAAGATGCATGCGCATGCTTAAAACGCGTTTTGGCACAAATCCATGTGCGGATGTTAAAAAGAGCAGCATCGGCATGCTTTTCACGTCGTTTGGTAGAAATCCACGCGCGCGTTCTGCCAAAAGCACCATTTGCATGCATATCGTGTGGTTTTGCAGAAAACTGCGTCCGCGTCTACCAAAAGATGCATGCGCATGCTTAAAACGCGTTTTGGCACAAATCCATGTGCGGGTGCTAAAAAGAGCAGCATCGGCATGCTTTTCACGTCGTTTGGTAGAAATCCACACGCGCGTTCTGCAAAAAGCACCATTTGCATGCCTATCGTGTGGTTTTGCAGAAAACTGCGTCCGCGTCTACCAAAAGATGCATGTGCATGCTAAAAACGCGTTTTGGCACAAATCCATGTGCGGGTGCTAAAAAGAGCAGCATCGGCATGCTTTTCACGTCGTTTGGTAGAAATCCACACGCGCGTTCTGCCAAAAGCACCATTTGCATTCCTATCGTGTGGTTTTGCAGAAAACTGCGTCCGCGTCTACCAAAAGATGCATGCACATGCTTAAAACGCGCTTTGGCACAAATCCATGTGCGGATGTTAAAAAGAGCAGCATCGGCATGCTTTTCACGTCGTTTGGTAGAAATCCACACGCGCGTTCTGCCAAAAGCACCATTTGCATGCCTATCGTGTGGTTTTGCAGAAAACTGCGTCCGCGTCTACCAAAAGATGCATGCGCATGCTTAAAACGCGCTTTGGCACAAATCCATGTGCGGATGTTAAAAAGAGCAGCATCGGCATGCTTTTCACGTCGTTTGGTAGAAATCCACGCGCGCGTTCTGCCAAAAGCACCATTTGCATGCATATCGTGTGGTTTTGCAGAAAACTGCGTCCGCGTCTACCAAAAGATGCATGCTCATGCTTAAAACGCGTTTTGGCACAAATCCATGTGCGGGTGCTAAAAAGAGCAGCATCGGCATGCTTTTCACGTCGTTTGGTAGAAATGCACACGCGCGTTCTGCCAAAAGCACCATTTGCATGCATATCGTGTGGTTTTGCAGAAAACTGCGTCCGCGTCTACCAAAAGATGCATGCGCATGCTTAAAACGCACTTTGGCACAAATCCATGTGCGGGTGCTAAAAAGAGCAGCATCGGCATGCTTTTCACGTCGTTTGGTAGAAATCCACGCGCGCGTTCTGCCAAAAGCACCATTTGCATGCCTATCGTGTGGTTTTGCAGAAAACTGAGTCCGCGTCTACCAAAAGATGCATGCGCATGCTTAAAACGCGTTTTGGCACAAATCCATGTGCGGGTGCTAAAAAGAGCAGCATCGGCATGCTTTTCACGTCGTTTGGTAGAAATCCACACGCGCGTTCTGCCAAAAGCACCATTTGCATGCCTATCGTGTGGTTTTGCAGAAAACTGCGTCTACCAAAAGATGCATGCGCATGCTTAAAACGCGTTTTGGCACAAATCCATGTGCGGATGTTAAAAAGAGCAGCATCGGCATGCTTTTCACGTCGTTTGGTAGAAATCCACGCGCGCGTTCTGCCAAAAGCACCATTTGCATGCATATCGTGTGGTTTTGCAGAAAACTGCGTCCGCGTCTACCAAAAGATGCATGTGCATGCTAAAAACGCGTTTTGGCACAAATCCATGTGCGGATGTTAAAAAGAGCAGCATCGGCATGCTTTTCACGTCGTTTGGTAGAAATCCACGCGCGCGTTCTGCCAAAAGCACCATTTGCATGCATATCGTGTGGTTTTGCAGAAAACTGCGTCCGCGTCTACCAAAAGATGCATGCGCATGCTTAAAACGCGTTTTGGCACAAATCCATGTGCGGGTGCTAAAAAGAGCAGCATCGGCATGCTTTTCACGTCGTTTGGTAGAAATCCACACGCGCGTTCTGCCAAAAGCACCATTTGCATGCCTATCGTGTGGTTTTGCAGAAAACTGCGTCCGCGTCTACCAAAAGATGCATGCGCATGCTTAAAACGCGCTTTGGCACAAATCCATGTGCGGGTGCTAAAAAGAGCAGCATCGGCATGCTTTTCACGTCGTTTGGTAGAAATCCACACGCGCGTTCTGCCAAAAGCACCATTTGCATGCATATCGTGTGGTTTTGCAGAAAACTGCGTCCGCGTCTACCAAAAGATGCATGCGCATGCTTAAAACGCGTTTTGGCACAAATCCATGTGCGGGTGCTAAAAAGAGCAGCATCGGCATGCTTTTCACGTCGTTTGGTAGAAATCCACACGCGTTCTGCCAAAAGCACCATTTGCATGCATATCGTGTGGTTTTGCAGAAAACTGCGTCCGCGTCTACCAAAAGATGCATGTGCATGCTAAAAACGCGTTTTGGCACAAATCCATGTGCGGGTGCTAAAAAGAGCAGCATCGGCATGCTTTTCACGTCGTTTGGTAGAAATCCACGCGCGCGTTCTGCCAAAAGCACCATTTGCATGCCTATCGTGTGGTTTTGCAGAAAACTGCGTCCGCGTCTACCAAAAGATGCATGCGCATGCTTAAAACGCGTTTTGGCACAAATCCATGTGCGGATGTTAAAAAGAGCAGCATCGGCATGCTTTTCACGTCGTTTGGTAGAAATCCACGCGCGCGTTCTGCCAAAAGCACCATTTGCATGCATATCGTGTGGTTTTGCAGAAAACTGCGTCCGCGTCTACCAAAAGATGCATGCGCATGCTTAAAACGCGTTTTGGCACAAATCCATGTGCGGGTGCTAAAAAGAGCAGCATCGGCATGCTTTTCACGTCGTTTGGTAGAAATCCACACGCGCGTTCTGCCAAAAGCACCATTTGCATGCCTATCGTGTGGTTTTGCAGAAAACTGCGTCCGCGTCTACCAAAAGATGCATGCGCATGCTTAAAACGCGCTTTGGCACAAATCCATGTGCGGATGTTAAAAAGAGCAGCATCGGCATGCTTTTCACGTCGTTTGGTAGAAATCCACGCGCGCGTTCTGCCAAAAGCACCATTTGCATGCATATCGTGTGGTTTTGCAGAAAACTGCGTCCGCGTCTACCAAAAGATGCATGCGCATGCTTAAAACGCGTTTTGGCACAAATCCATGTGCGGGTGCTAAAAAGAGCAGCATCGGCATGCTTTTCAAGTCGTTTGGTAGAAATCCACGCGCGCGTTCTGCCAAAAGCACCATTTGCATGCATATCGTGTGGTTTTGCAGAAAACTGCGTCCGCGTCTACCAAAAGATGCATGCGCATGCTTAAAACGCGTTTTGGCACAAATCCATGTGCGGGTGCTAAAAAGAGCAGCATCGGCATGCTTTTCACGTCGTTTGGTAGAAATCCACACGCGCGTTCTGCCAAAAGCACCATTTGCATGCCTATCGTGTGGTTTTGCAGAAAACTGCGTCCGCGTCTACCAAAAGATGCATGCGCATGCTTAAAACGCGTTTTGGCACAAATCCATGTGCGGGTGCTAAAAAGAGCAGCATCGGCATGCTTTTCACGTCGTTTGGTAGAAATCCACACGCGCGTTCTGCAAAAAGCACCATTTGCATGCCTATCGTGTGGTTTTGCAGAAAACTGCGTCTACCAAAAGATGCATGCGCATGCTTAAAACGCGCTTTGGCACAAATCCATGTGCGGATGTTAAAAAGAGCAGCATCGGCATGCTTTTCACGTCGTTTGGTAGAAATCCACACGCGCGTTCTGCCAAAAGCACCATTTGCATGCATATCGTGTGGTTTTGCAGAAAACTGCGTCCGCGTCTACCAAAAGATGCATGCGCATGCTAAAAACGCGTTTTGGCACAAATCCATGTGCGGATGTTAAAAAGAGCAGCATCGGCATGCTTTTCACGTCGTTTGGTAGAAATCCACACGCGCGTTCTGCCAAAAGCACCATTTGCATGCATATCGTGTGGTTTTGCAGAAAACTGCGTCCGCGTCTACCAGAAGATGCATGTGCATGCTAAAAACGCGTTTTGGCACAAATCCATGTGCGGATGTTAAAAAGAGCAGCATCGGCATGCTTTTCACGTCGTTTGGTAGAAATCCACACGCGCGTTCTGCCAAAAGCACCATTTGCATGCATATCGTGTGGTTTTGCAGAAAACTGCGTCCGCGTCTACCAAAAGATGCATGTGCATGCTAAAAACGCGTTTTGGCACAAATCCATGTGCGGATGTTAAAAAGAGCAGCATCGGCATGCTTTTCACGTCGTTTGGTAGAAATCCACACGCGCGTTCTGCCAAAAGCACCATTTGCATGCATATCGTGTGGTTTTGCAGAAAACTGCGTCCGCGTCTACCAAAAGATGCATGTGCATGCTAAAAACGCGTTTTGGCACAAATCCATGTGCGGATGTTAAAAAGAGCAGCATCGGCATGCTTTTCACGTCGTTTGGTAGAAATCCACACGCGCGTTCTGCCAAAAGCACCATTTGCATGCATATCGTGTGGTTTTGCAGAAAACTGCGTCCGCGTCTACCAAAAGATGCATGTGCATGCTAAAAACGCGTTTTGGCACAAATCCATGTGCGGATGTTAAAAAGAGCAGCATCGGCATGCTTTTCACGTCGTTTGGTAGAAATCCACACGCGCGTTCTGCCAAAAGCACCATTTGCATGCATATCGTGTGGTTTTGCAGAAAACTGCGTCCGCGTCTACCAAAAGATGCATGTGCATGCTAAAAACGCGTTTTGGCACAAATCCATGTGCGGATGTTAAAAAGAGCAGCATCGGCATGCTTTTCACGTCGTTTGGTAGAAATCCACGCGCGCGTTCTGCCAAAAGCACCATTTGCATGCATATCGTGTGGTTTTGCAGAAAACTGCGTCCGCGTCTACCAAAAGATGCATGCGCATGCTTAAAACGCGTTTTGGCACAAATCCATGTGCGGATGTTAAAAAGAGCAGCATCGGCATGCTTTTCACGTCGTTTGGTAGAAATCCACGCGCGCGTTCTGCCAAAAGCACCATTTGCATGCATATCGTGTGGTTTTGCAGAAAACTGCGTCCGCGTCTACCAAAAGATGCATGCGCATGCTTAAAACGCGTTTTGGCACAAATCCATGTGCGGGTGCTAAAAAGAGCAGCATCGGCATGCTTTTCACGTCGTTTGGTAGAAATCCACACGCGCGTTCTGCCAAAAGCACCATTTGCATGCATATCGTGTGGTTTTGCAGAAAACTGCGTCCGCGTCTACCAAAAGATGCATGTGCATGCTAAAAACGCGTTTTGGCACAAATCCATGTGCGGGTGCTAAAAAGAGCAGCATCGGCATGCTTTTCACGTCGTTTGGTAGAAATCCACACGCGCGTTCTGCCAAAAGCACCATTTGCATTCCTATCGTGTGGTTTTGCAGAAAACTGCGTCCGCGTCTACCAAAAGATGCATGCACATGCTTAAAACGCGCTTTGGCACAAATCCATGTGCGGATGTTAAAAAGAGCAGCATCGGCATGCTTTTCACGTCGTTTGGTAGAAATCCACACGCGCGTTCTGCCAAAAGCACCA
The DNA here is from genome assembly GCF_050947875.1 of Dermacentor variabilis. NCBI lineage: Eukaryota > Metazoa > Arthropoda > Arachnida > Ixodida > Ixodidae > Dermacentor > Dermacentor variabilis. The sequence goes on from NW_027460314.1 coordinate 50,739, forward strand.
TTTGCATGCCTATCGTGTGGTTTTGCAGAAAACTGCGTCCGCGTCTACCAAAAGATGCATGCGCATGCTTAAAACGCGTTTTGGCACAAATCCATGTGCGGGTGCTAAAAAGAGCAGCATCGGCATGCTTTTCACGTCGTTTGGTAGAAATCCACGCGCGCGTTCTGCCAAAAGCACCATTTGCATGCATATCGTGTGGTTTTGCAGAAAACTGCGTCCGCGTCTACCAAAAGATGCATGCGCATGCTTAAAACGCGCTTTGGCACAAATCCATGTGCGGATGTTAAAAAGAGCAGCATCGGCATGCTTTTCACGTCGTTTGGTAGAAATCCACGCGCGCGTTCTGCCAAAAGCACCATTTGCATGCATATCGTGTGGTTTTGCAGAAAACTGCGTCCGCGTCTACCAAAAGATGCATGCTCATGCTTAAAACGCGTTTTGGCACAAATCCATGTGCGGGTGCTAAAAAGAGCAGCATCGGCATGCTTTTCACGTCGTTTGGTAGAAATGCACACGCGCGTTCTGCCAAAAGCACCATTTGCATGCATATCGTGTGGTTTTGCAGAAAACTGCGTCCGCGTCTACCAAAAGATGCATGCGCATGCTTAAAACGCACTTTGGCACAAATCCATGTGCGGGTGCTAAAAAGAGCAGCATCGGCATGCTTTTCACGTCGTTTGGTAGAAATCCACGCGCGCGTTCTGCCAAAAGCACCATTTGCATGCCTATCGTGTGGTTTTGCAGAAAACTGAGTCCGCGTCTACCAAAAGATGCATGCGCATGCTTAAAACGCGTTTTGGCACAAATCCATGTGCGGGTGCTAAAAAGAGCAGCATCGGCATGCTTTTCACGTCGTTTGGTAGAAATCCACACGCGCGTTCTGCCAAAAGCACCATTTGCATGCCTATCGTGTGGTTTTGCAGAAAACTGCGTCTACCAAAAGATGCATGCGCATGCTTAAAACGCGTTTTGGCACAAATCCATGTGCGGATGTTAAAAAGAGCAGCATCGGCATGCTTTTCACGTCGTTTGGTAGAAATCCACGCGCGCGTTCTGCCAAAAGCACCATTTGCATGCATATCGTGTGGTTTTGCAGAAAACTGCGTCCGCGTCTACCAAAAGATGCATGTGCATGCTAAAAACGCGTTTTGGCACAAATCCATGTGCGGATGGTAAAAAGAGCAGCATCGGCATGCTTTTCACGTCGTTTGGTAGAAATCCACGCGCGCGTTCTGCCAAAAGCACCATTTGCATGCATATCGTGTGGTTTTGCAGAAAACTGCGTCCGCGTCTACCAAAAGATGCATGCGCATGCTTAAAACGCGTTTTGGCACAAATCCATGTGCGGGTGCTAAAAAGAGCAGCATCGGCATGCTTTTCACGTCGTTTGGTAGAAATCCACACGCGCGTTCTGCCAAAAGCACCATTTGCATGCCTATCGTGTGGTTTTGCAGAAAACTGCGTCCGCGTCTACCAAAAGATGCATGCGCATGCTTAAAACGCGCTTTGGCACAAATCCATGTGCGGATGTTAAAAAGAGCAGCATCGGCATGCTTTTCACGTCGTTTGGTAGAAATCCACGCGCGCGTTCTGCCAAAAGCACCATTTGCATGCATATCGTGTGGTTTTGCAGAAAACTGCGTCCGCGTCTACCAAAAGATGCATGCGCATGCTTAAAACGCGTTTTGGCACAAATCCATGTGCGGGTGCTAAAAAGAGCAGCATCGGCATGCTTTTCACGTCGTTTGGTAGAAATCCACGCGCGCGTTCTGCCAAAAGCACCATTTGCATGCATATCGTGTGGTTTTGCAGAAAACTGCGTCCGCGTCTACCAAAAGATGCATGCGCATGCTTAAAACGCGTTTTGGCACAAATCCATGTGCGGGTGCTAAAAAGAGCAGCATCGGCATGCTTTTCACGTCGTTTGGTAGAAATCCACACGCGCGTTCTGCCAAAAGCACCATTTGCATGCCTATCGTGTGGTTTTGCAGAAAACTGCGTCCGCGTCTACCAAAAGATGCATGCGCATGCTTAAAACGCGTTTTGGCACAAATCCATGTGCGGATGTTAAAAAGAGCAGCATCGGCATGCTTTTCACGTCGTTTGGTAGAAATCCACGCGCGCGTTCTGCCAAAAGCACCATTTGCATGCATATCGTGTGGTTTTGCAGAAAACTGCGTCCGCGTCTACCAAAAGATGCATGCGCATGCTTAAAACGCGTTTTGGCACAAATCCATGTGCGGGTGCTAAAAAGAGCAGCATCGGCATGCTTTTCACGTCGTTTGGTAGAAATCCACACGCGCGTTCTGCCAAAAGCACCATTTGCATGCCTATCGTGTGGTTTTGCAGAAAACTGCGTCCGCGTCTACCAAAAGATGCATGCGCATGCTTAAAACGCGCTTTGGCACAAATCCATGTGCGGATGTTAAAAAGAGCAGCATCGGCATGCTTTTCACGTCGTTTGGTAGAAATCCACGCGCGCGTTCTGCCAAAAGCACCATTTGCATGCATATCGTGTGGTTTTGCAGAAAACTGCGTCCGCGTCTACCAAAAGATGCATGCGCATGCTTAAAACGCGTTTTGGCACAAATCCATGTGCGGGTGCTAAAAAGAGCAGCATCGGCATGCTTTTCACGTCGTTTGGTAGAAATCCACACGCGCGTTCTGCCAAAAGCACCATTTGCATGCATATCGTGTGGTTTTGCAGAAAACTGCGTCCGCGTCTACCAAAAGATGCACGCGCATGCCTAAAACGCGCTTTGGCACAAATCCATGTGCGGGTGCTAAAAAGAGCAGCATCGGCATGCTTTTCACGTCGTTTGGTAGAAATCCACACGCGCGTTCTGCCAAAAGCACCATTTGCATGCCTATCGTGTGGTTTTGCAGAAAACTGCGTCCGCGTCTACCAAAAGATGCATGCGCATGCTTAAAACGCGTTTTGGCACAAATCCATGTGCGGGTGCTAAAAAGAGCAGCATCGGCATGCTTTTCACGTCGTTTGGTAGAAATCCACACGCGCGTTCTGCCAAAAGCACCATTTGCATGCATATCGTGTGGTTTTGCAGAAAACTGCGTCCGCGTCTACCAAAAGATGCATGTGCATGCTAAAAACGCGTTTTGGCACAAATCCATGTGCGGGTGCTAAAAAGAGCAGCATCGGCATGCTTTTCACGTCGTTTGGTAGAAATCCATGCGCGCGTTCTGCCAAAAGCACCATTTGCATGCCTATCGTGTGGTTTTGCAGAAAACTGCGTCCGCGTCTACCAAAAGATGCATGCGCATGCTTAAAACGCGTTTTGGCACAAATCCATGTGCGGATGTTAAAAAGAGCAGCATCGGCATGCTTTTCACGTCGTTTGGTAGAAATCCACGCGCGCGTTCTGCCAAAAGCACCATTTGCATGCATATCGTGTGGTTTTGCAGAAAACTGCGTCCGCGTCTACCAAAAGATGCATGCGCATGCTTAAAACGCGTTTTGGCACAAATCCATGTGCGGGTGCTAAAAAGAGCAGCATCGGCATGCTTTTCACGTCGTTTGGTAGAAATCCACACGCGCGTTCTGCAAAAAGCACCATTTGCATGCCTATCGTGTGGTTTTGCAGAAAACTGCGTCCGCGTCTACCAAAAGATGCATGCGCATGCTTAAAACGCGTTTTGGCACAAATCCATGTGCGGGTGCTAAAAAGAGCAGCATCGGCATGCTTTTCACGTCGTTTGGTAGAAATCCACACGCGCGTTCTGCAAAAAGCACCATTTGCATGCCTATCGTGTGGTTTTGCAGAAAACTGCGTCTACCAAAAGATGCATGCGCATGCTTAAAACGCGCTTTGGCACAAATCCATGTGCGGATGTTAAAAAGAGCAGCATCGGCATGCTTTTCACGTCGTTTGGTAGAAATCCACACGCGCGTTCTGCCAAAAGCACCATTTGCATGCATATCGTGTGGTTTTGCAGAAAACTGCGTCCGCGTCTACCAAAAGATGCATGCGCATGCTAAAAACGCGTTTTGGCACAAATCCATGTGCGGATGTTAAAAAGAGCAGCATCGGCATGCTTTTCACGTCGTTTGGTAGAAATCCACACGCGCGTTCTGCCAAAAGCACCATTTGCATGCATATCGTGTGGTTTTGCAGAAAACTGCGTCCGCGTCTACCAGAAGATGCATGTGCATGCTAAAAACGCGTTTTGGCACAAATCCATGTGCGGATGTTAAAAAGAGCAGCATCGGCATGCTTTTCACGTCGTTTGGTAGAAATCCACACGCGCGTTCTGCCAAAAGCACCATTTGCATGCATATCGTGTGGTTTTGCAGAAAACTGCGTCCGCGTCTACCAAAAGATGCATGTGCATGCTAAAAACGCGTTTTGGCACAAATCCATGTGCGGATGTTAAAAAGAGCAGCATCGGCATGCTTTTCACGTCGTTTGGTAGAAATCCACACGCGCGTTCTGCCAAAAGCACCATTTGCATGCATATCGTGTGGTTTTGCAGAAAACTGCGTCCGCGTCTACCAAAAGATGCATGTGCATGCTAAAAACGCGTTTTGGCACAAATCCATGTGCGGATGTTAAAAAGAGCAGCATCGGCATGCTTTTCACGTCGTTTGGTAGAAATCCACACGCGCGTTCTGCCAAAAGCACCATTTGCATGCATATCGTGTGGTTTTGCAGAAAACTGCGTCCGCGTCTACCAAAAGATGCATGTGCATGCTAAAAACGCGTTTTGGCACAAATCCATGTGCGGATGTTAAAAAGAGCAGCATCGGCATGCTTTTCACGTCGTTTGGTAGAAATCCACGCGCGCGTTCTGCCAAAAGCACCATTTGCATGCATATCGTGTGGTTTTGCAGAAAACTGCGTCCGCGTCTACCAAAAGATGCATGCGCATGCTTAAAACGCGTTTTGGCACAAATCCATGTGCGGGTGCTAAAAAGAGCAGCATCGGCATGCTTTTCACGTCGTTTGGTAGAAATCCACACGCGCGTTCTGCCAAAAGCACCATTTGCATGCATATCGTGTGGTTTTGCAGAAAACTGCGTCCGCGTCTACCAAAAGATGCATGTGCATGCTAAAAACGCGTTTTGGCACAAATCCATGTGCGGGTGCTAAAAAGAGCAGCATCGGCATGCTTTTCACGTCGTTTGGTAGAAATCCACACGCGCGTTCTGCCAAAAGCACCATTTGCATTCCTATCGTGTGGTTTTGCAGAAAACTGCGTCCGCGTCTACCAAAAGATGCATGCACATGCTTAAAACGCGCTTTGGCACAAATCCATGTGCGGATGTTAAAAAGAGCAGCATCGGCATGCTTTTCACGTCGTTTGGTAGAAATCCACACGCGCGTTCTGCCAAAAGCACCATTTGCATGCCTATCGTGTGGTTTTGCAGAAAACTGCGTCCGCGTCTACCAAAAGATGCATGCGCATGCTTAAAACGCGTTTTGGCACAAATCCATGTGCGGGTGCTAAAAAGAGCAGCATCGGCATGCTTTTCACGTCGTTTGGTAGAAATCCACGCGCGCGTTCTGCCAAAAGCACCATTTGCATGCATATCGTGTGGTTTTGCAGAAAACTGCGTCCGCGTCTACCAAAAGATGCATGCGCATGCTTAAAACGCGCTTTGGCACAAATCCATGTGCGGATGTTAAAAAGAGCAGCATCGGCATGCTTTTCACGTCGTTTGGTAGAAATCCACGCGCGCGTTCTGCCAAAAGCACCATTTGCATGCATATCGTGTGGTTTTGCAGAAAACTGCGTCCGCGTCTACCAAAAGATGCATGCTCATGCTTAAAACGCGTTTTGGCACAAATCCATGTGCGGGTGCTAAAAAGAGCAGCATCGGCATGCTTTTCACGTCGTTTGGTAGAAATGCACACGCGCGTTCTGCCAAAAGCACCATTTGCATGCATATCGTGTGGTTTTGCAGAAAACTGCGTCCGCGTCTACCAAAAGATGCATGCGCATGCTTAAAACGCACTTTGGCACAAATCCATGTGCGGGTGCTAAAAAGAGCAGCATCGGCATGCTTTTCACGTCGTTTGGTAGAAATCCACGCGCGCGTTCTGCCAAAAGCACCATTTGCATGCCTATCGTGTGGTTTTGCAGAAAACTGAGTCCGCGTCTACCAAAAGATGCATGCGCATGCTTAAAACGCGTTTTGGCACAAATCCATGTGCGGGTGCTAAAAAGAGCAGCATCGGCATGCTTTTCACGTCGTTTGGTAGAAATCCACACGCGCGTTCTGCCAAAAGCACCATTTGCATGCCTATCGTGTGGTTTTGCAGAAAACTGCGTCTACCAAAAGATGCATGCGCATGCTTAAAACGCGTTTTGGCACAAATCCATGTGCGGATGTTAAAAAGAGCAGCATCGGCATGCTTTTCGCGTCGTTTGGTAGAAATCCACGCGCGCGTTCTGCCAAAAGCACCATTTGCATGCATATCGTGTGGTTTTGCAGAAAACTGCGTCCGCGTCTACCAAAAGATGCATGTGCATGCTAAAAACGCGTTTTGGCACAAATCCATGTGCGGATGTTAAAAAGAGCAGCATCGGCATGCTTTTCACGTCGTTTGGTAGAAATCCACGCGCGCGTTCTGCCAAAAGCACCATTTGCATGCATATCGTGTGGTTTTGCAGAAAACTGCGTCCGCGTCTACCAAAAGATGCATGCGCATGCTTAAAACGCGTTTTGGCACAAATCCATGTGCGGGTGCTAAAAAGAGCAGCATCGGCATGCTTTTCACGTCGTTTGGTAGAAATCCACACGCGCGTTCTGCCAAAAGCACCATTTGCATGCCTATCGTGTGGTTTTGCAGAAAACTGCGTCCGCGTCTACCAAAAGATGCATGCGCATGCTTAAAACGCGCTTTGGCACAAATCCATGTGCGGGTGCTAAAAAGAGCAGCATCGGCATGCTTTTCACGTCGTTTGGTAGAAATCCACACGCGCGTTCTGCCAAAAGCACCATTTGCATGCATATCGTGTGGTTTTGCAGAAAACTGCGTCCGCGTCTACCAAAAGATGCATGCGCATGCTTAAAACGCGTTTTGGCACAAATCCATGTGCGGGTGCTAAAAAGAGCAGCATCGGCATGCTTTTCACGTCGTTTGGTAGAAATCCACACGCGTTCTGCCAAAAGCACCATTTGCATGCATATCGTGTGGTTTTGCAGAAAACTGCGTCCGCGTCTACCAAAAGATGCATGTGCATGCTAAAAACGCGTTTTGGCACAAATCCATGTGCGGGTGCTAAAAAGAGCAGCATCGGCATGCTTTTCACGTCGTTTGGTAGAAATCCACGCGCGCGTTCTGCCAAAAGCACCATTTGCATGCCTATCGTGTGGTTTTGCAGAAAACTGCGTCCGCGTCTACCAAAAGATGCATGCGCATGCTTAAAACGCGTTTTGGCACAAATCCATGTGCGGATGTTAAAAAGAGCAGCATCGGCATGCTTTTCACGTCGTTTGGTAGAAATCCACGCGCGCGTTCTGCCAAAAGCACCATTTGCATGCATATCGTGTGGTTTTGCAGAAAACTGCGTCCGCGTCTACCAAAAGATGCATGCGCATGCTTAAAACGCGTTTTGGCACAAATCCATGTGCGGGTGCTAAAAAGAGCAGCATCGGCATGCTTTTCACGTCGTTTGGTAGAAATCCACACGCGCGTTCTGCCAAAAGCACCATTTGCATGCCTATCGTGTGGTTTTGCAGAAAACTGCGTCCGTGTCTACCAAAAGATGCATGCGCATGCTTAAAACGCGCTTTGGCACAAATCCATGTGCGGATGTTAAAAAGAGCAGCATCGGCATGCTTTTCACGTCGTTTGGTAGAAATCCACGCGCGCGTTCTGCCAAAAGCACCATTTGCATGCATATCGTGTGGTTTTGCAGAAAACTGCGTCCGCGTCTACCAAAAGATGCATGCGCATGCTTAAAACGCGTTTTGGCACAAATCCATGTGCGGGTGCTAAAAAGAGCAGCATCGGCATGCTTTTCACGTCGTTTGGTAGAAATCCACGCGCGCGTTCTGCCAAAAGCACCATTTGCATGCATATCGTGTGGTTTTGCAGAAAACTGCGTCCGCGTCTACCAAAAGATGCATGCGCATGCTTAAAACGCGTTTTGGCACAAATCCATGTGCGGGTGCTAAAAAGAGCAGCATCGGCATGCTTTTCACGTCGTTTGGTAGAAATCCACACGCGCGTTCTGCCAAAAGCACCATTTGCATGCCTATCGTGTGGTTTTGCAGAAAACTGCGTCCGCGTCTACCAAAAGATGCATGCGCATGCTTAAAACGCGCTTTGGCACAAATCCATGTGCGGATGTTAAAAAGAGCAGCATCGGCATGCTTTTCACGTCGTTTGGTAGAAATCCACACGCGCGTTCTGCCAAAAGCACCATTTGCATGCATATCGTGTGGTTTTGCAGAAAACTGCGTCCGCGTCTACCAAAAGATGCATGCGCATGCTTAAAACGCGCTTTGGCACAAATCCATGTGCGGATGTTAAAAAGAGCAGCATCGGCATGCTTTTCACGTCGTTTGGTAGAAATCCACGCGCGCGTTCTGCCAAAAGCACCATTTGCATGCATATCGTGTGGTTTTGCAGAAAACTGCGTCCGCGTCTACAAAAAGATGCATGCGCATGCTTAAAACGCGTTTTGGCACAAATCCATGTGCGGGTGCTAAAAAGAGCAGCATCGGCATGCTTTTCACGTCGTTTGGTAGAAATCCACACGCGCGTTCTGCCAAAAGCACCATTTGCATGCATATCGTGTGGTTTTGCAGAAAACTGCGTCCGCGTCTACCAAAAGATGCATGTGCATGCTAAAAACGCGTTTTGGCACAAATCCATGTGCGGGTGCTAAAAAGAGCAGCATCGGCATGCTTTTCACGTCGTTTGGTAGAAATCCACACGCGCGTTCTGCCAAAAGCACCATTTGCATTCCTATCGTGTGGTTTTGCAGAAAACTGCGTCCGCGTCTACCAAAAGATGCATGCACATGCTTAAAACGCGCTTTGGCACAAATCCATGTGCGGATGTTAAAAAGAGCAGCATCGGCATGCTTTTCACGTCGTTTGGTAGAAATCCACACGCGCGTTCTGCCAAAAGCACCATTTGCATGCCTATCGTGTGGTTTTGCAGAAAACTGCGTCCGCGTCTACCAAAAGATGCATGCGCATGCTTAAAACGCGTTTTGGCACAAATCCATGTGCGGGTGCTAAAAAGAGCAGCATCGGCATGCTTTTCACGTCGTTTGGTAGAAATCCACGCGCGCGTTCTGCCAAAAGCACCATTTGCATGCATATCGTGTGGTTTTGCAGAAAACTGCGTCCGCGTCTACCAAAAGATGCATGCGCATGCTTAAAACGCGCTTTGGCACAAATCCATGTGCGGATGTTAAAAAGAGCAGCATCGGCATGCTTTTCACGTCGTTTGGTAGAAATCCACGCGCGCGTTCTGCCAAAAGCACCATTTGCATGCATATCGTGTGGTTTTGCAGAAAACTGCGTCCGCGTCTACCAAAAGATGCATGCTCATGCTTAAAACGCGTTTTGGCACAAATCCATGTGCGGGTGCTAAAAAGAGCAGCATCGGCATGCTTTTCACGTCGTTTGGTAGAAATGCACACGCGCGTTCTGCCAAAAGCACCATTTGCATGCATATCGTGTGGTTTTGCAGAAAACTGCGTCCGCGTCTACCAAAAGATGCATGCGCATGCTTAAAACGCACTTTGGCACAAATCCATGTGCGGGTGCTAAAAAGAGCAGCATCGGCATGCTTTTCACGTCGTTTGGTAGAAATCCACGCGCGCGTTCTGCCAAAAGCACCATTTGCATGCCTATCGTGTGGTTTTCAGAAAACTGAGTCCGCGTCTACCAAAAGATGCATGCGCATGCTTAAAACGCGTTTTGGCACAAATCCATGTGCGGGTGCTAAAAAGAGCAGCATCGGCATGCTTTTCACGTCGTTTGGTAGAAATCCACACGCGCGTTCTGCCAAAAGCACCATTTGCATGCCTATCGTGTGGTTTTGCAGAAAACTGCGTCTACCAAAAGATGCATGCGCATGCTTAAAACGCGTTTTGGCACAAATCCATGTGCGGATGTTAAAAAGAGCAGCATCGGCATGCTTTTCACGTCGTTTGGTAGAAATCCACGCGCGCGTTCTGCCAAAAGCACCATTTGCATGCATATCGTGTGGTTTTGCAGAAAACTGCGTCCGCGTCTACCAAAAGATGCATGTGCATGCTAAAAACGCGTTTTGGCACAAATCCATGTGCGGATGTTAAAAAGAGCAGCATCGGCATGCTTTTCACGTCGTTTGGTAGAAATCCACGCGCGCGTTCTGCCAAAAGCACCATTTGCATGCATATCGTGTGGTTTTGCAGAAAACTGCGTCCGCGTCTACCAAAAGATGCATGCGCATGCTTAAAACGCGTTTTGGCACAAATCCATGTGCGGGTGCTAAAAAGAGCAGCATCGGCATGCTTTTCACGTCGTTTGGTAGAAATCCACACGCGCGTTCTGCCAAAAGCACCATTTGCATGCCTATCGTGTGGTTTTGCAGAAAACTGCGTCCGCGTCTACCAAAAGATGCATGCGCATGCTTAAAACGCGCTTTGGCACAAATCCATGTGCGGGTGCTAAAAAGAGCAGCATCGGCATGCTTTTCACGTCGTTTGGTAGAAATCCACACGCGCGTTCTGCCAAAAGCACCATTTGCATGCATATCGTGTGGTTTTGCAGAAAACTGCGTCCGCGTCTACCAAAAGATGCATGCGCATGCTTAAAACGCGTTTTGGCACAAATCCATGTGCGGGTCCTAAAAAGAGCAGCATCGGCATGCTTTTCACGTCGTTTGGTAGAAATCCACACGCGTTCTGCCAAAAGCACCATTTGCATGCCTATCGTGTGGTTTTGCAGAAAACTGCGTCTACCAAAAGATGCATGCGCATGCTTAAAACGCGTTTTGGCACAAATCCATGTGCGGATGTTAAAAAGAGCAGCATCGGCATGCTTTTCACGTCGTTTGGTAGAAATCCACGCGCGCGTTCTGCCAAAAGCACCATTTGCATGCATATCGTGTGGTTTTGCAGAAAACTGCGTCCGCGTCTACCAAAAGATGCATGTGCATGCTAAAAACGCGTTTTGGCACAAATCCATGTGCGGATGTTAAAAAGAGCAGCATCGGCATGCTTTTCACGTCGTTTGGTAGAAATCCACGCGCGCGTTCTGCCAAAAGCACCATTTGCATGCATATCGTGTGGTTTTGCAGAAAACTGCGTCCGCGTTTACCAAAAGATGCATGCGCATGCTTAAAACGCGTTTTGGCACAAATCCATGTGCGGGTGCTAAAAAGAGCAGCATCGGCATGCTTTTCACGTCGTTTGGTAGAAATCCACACGCGCGTTCTGCCAAAAGCACCATTTGCATGCCTATCGTGTGGTTTTGCAGAAAACTGCGTCCGCGTCTACCAAAAGATGCATGCGCATGCTTAAAACGCGCTTTGGCACAAATCCATGTGCGGGTGCTAAAAAGAGCAGCATCGGCATGCTTTTCACGTCGTTTGGTAGAAATCCACACGCGCGTTCTGCCAAAAGCACCATTTGCATGCATATCGTGTGGTTTTGCAGAAAACTGCGTCCGCGTCTACCAAAAGATGCATGCGCATGCTTAAAACGCGTTTTGGCACAAATCCATGTGCGGGTCCTAAAAAGAGCAGCATCGGCATGCTTTTCACGTCGTTTGGTAGAAATCCACACGCGTTCTGCCAAAAGCACCATTTGCATGCATATCGTGTGGTTTTGCAGAAAACTGCGTCCGCGTCTACCAAAAGATGCATGTGCATGCTAAAAACGCGTTTTGGCACAAATCCATGTGCGGGTGCTAAAAAGAGCAGCATCGGCATGCTTTTCACGTCGTTTGGTAGAAATCCACGCGCGCGTTCTGCCAAAAGCACCATTTGCATGCCTATCGTGTGGTTTTGCAGAAAACTGCGTCCGCGTCTACCAAAAGATGCATGCGCATGCTTAAAACGCGTTTTGGCACAAATCCATGTGCGGATGTTAAAAAGAGCAGCATCGGCATGCTTTTCACGTCGTTTGGAAGAAATCCACGCGCGCGTTCTGCCAAAAGCACCATTTGCATGCATATCGTGTGGTTTTGCAGAAAACTGCGTCCGCGTCTACCAAAAGATGCATGCGCATGCTTAAAACGCGTTTTGGCACAAATCCATGTGCGGGTGCTAAAAAGAGCAGCATCGGCATGCTTTTCACGTCGTTTGGTAGAAATCCACACGCGCGTTCTGCCAAAAGCACCATTTGCATGCCTATCGTGTGGTTTTGCAGAAAACTGCGTCCGCGTCTACCAAAAGATGCATGCGCATGCTTAAAACGCGCTTTGGCACAAATCCATGTGCGGATGTTAAAAAGAGCAGCATCGGCATGCTTTTCACGTCGTTTGGTAGAAATCCACGCGCGCGTTCTGCCAAAAGCACCATTTGCATGCATATCGTGTGGTTTTGCAGAAAACTGCGTCCGCGTCTACCAAAAGATGCATGCGCATGCTTAAAACGCGTTTTGGCACAAATCCATGTGCGGGTGCTAAAAAGAGCAGCATCGGCATGCTTTTCACGTCGTTTGGTAGAAATCCACGCGCGCGTTCTGCCAAAAGCACCATTTGCATGCATATCGTGTGGTTTTGCAGAAAACTGCGTCCGCGTCTACCAAAAGATGCATGCGCATGCTTAAAACGCGTTTTGGCACAAATCCATGTGCGGGTGCTAAAAAGAGCAGCATCGGCATGCTTTTCACGTCGTTTGGTAGAAATCCACACGCGCGTTCTGCCAAAAGCACCATTTGCATGCCTATCGTGTGGTTTTGCAGAAAACTGCGTCCGCGTCTACCAAAAGATGCATGCGCATGCTTAAAACGCGCTTTGGCACAAATCCATGTGCGGATGTTAAAAAGAGCAGCATCGGCATGCTTTTCACGTCGTTTGGTAGAAATCCACACGCGCGTTCTGCCAAAAGCACCATTTGCATGCATATCGTGTGGTTTTGCAGAAAACTGCGTCCGCGTCTACCAAAAGATGCATGCGCATGCTTAAAACGCGCTTTGGCACAAATCCATGTGCGGATGTTAAAAAGAGCAGCATCGGCATGCTTTTCACGTCGTTTGGTAGAAATCCACGCGCGCGTTCTGCCAAAAGCACCATTTGCATGCATATCGTGTGGTTTTGCAGAAAACTGCGTCCGCGTCTACCAAAAGATGCATGCGCATGCTTAAAACGCGTTTTGGCACAAATCCATGTGCGGGTGCTAAAAAGAGCAGCATCGGCATGCTTTTCACGTCGTTTGGTAGAAATCCACACGCGCGTTCTGCCAAAAGCACCATTTGCATGCATATCGTGTGGTTTTGCAGAAAACTGCGTCCGCGTCTACCAAAAGATGCATGCGCATGCTTAAAACGCGTTTTGGCACATATCCATGTGCGGGTGCTAAAAAGAGCAGCATCGGCATGTTTTCACGTCGTTTGGTAGAAATCCACACGCGCGTTCTGCCAAAAGCACCATTTGCATGCATATCGTGTGGTTTTGCAGAAAACTGCGTCCGCGTCTACCAAAAGATGCATGCGCATGCTTAAAACGCGCTTTGGCACAAATCCATGTGCGGGTGCTAAAAAGAGCAGCATCGGCATGCTTTTCACGTCGTTTGGTAGAAATCCACACGCGCGTTCTGCCAAAAGCACCATTTGCATGCCTATCGTGTGGTTTTGCAGAAAACTGCGTCCGCGTCTACCAAAACATGCATGCGCATGCTTAAAACGCGTTTTGGCACAAATCCATGTGCGGGTGCTAAAAAGAGCAGCATCGGCATGCTTTTCACGTCGTTTGGTAGAAATCCACACGCGCGTTCTGCCAAAAGCACCATTTGCATGCATATCGTGTGGTTTTGCAGAAAACTGCGTCCGCGTCTACCAAAAGATGCATGTGCATGCTAAAAACGCGTTTTGGCACAAATCCATGTGCGGGTGCTAAAAAGAGCAGCATCGGCATGCTTTTCACGTCGTTTGGTAGAAATCCATGCGCGCGTTCTGCCAAAAGCACCATTTGCATGCCTATCGTGTGGTTTTGCAGAAAACTGCGTCCGCGTCTACCAAAAGATGCATGCGCATGCTTAAAACGCGTTTTGGCACAAATCCATGTGCGGATGTTAAAAAGAGCAGCATCGGCATGCTTTTCACGTCGTTTGGTAGAAATCCACGCGCGCGTTCTGCCAAAAGCACCATTTGCATGCATATCGTGTGGTTTTGCAGAAAACTGCGTCCGCGTCTACCAAAAGATGCATGCGCATGCCTAAAACGCGTTTTGGCACAAATCCATGTGCGGGTGCTAAAAAGAGCAGCATCGGCATGCTTTTCACGTCGTTTGGTAGAAATCCACACGCGCGTTCTGCAAAAAGCACCATTTGCATGCCTATCGTGTGGTTTTGCAGAAAACTGCGTCCGCGTCTACCAAAAGATGCATGCGCATGCTTAAAACGCGCTTTGGCACAAATCCATGTGCGGATGTTAAAAAGAGCAGCATCGGCATGCTTTTCACGTCGTTTGGTAGAAATCCACGCGCGCGTTCTGCCAAAAGCACCATTTGCATGCATATCGTGTGGTTTTGCAGAAAACTGCGTCCGCGTCTACCAAAAGATGCATGCGCATGCTTAAAACGCGTTTTGGCACAAATCCATGTGCGGGTGCTAAAAAGAGCAGCATCGGCATGCTTTTCACGTCGTTTGGTAGAAATCCACACGCGCGTTCTGCCAAAAGCACCATTTGCATGCCTATCGTGTGGTTTTGCAGAAAACTGCGTCCGCGTCTACCAAAAGATGCATGCGCGTGCTTAAAACGCGCTTTGGCACAAATCCATGTGCGGATGTTAAAAAGAGCAGCATCGGCATGCTTTTCACGTCGTTTGGTAGAAATCCACACGCGCGTTCTGCCAAAAGCACCATTTGCATGCATATCGTGTGGTTTTGCAGAAAACTGCGTCCGCGTCTACCAAAAGATGCATGTGCATGCTAAAAACGCGTTTTGGCACAAATCCATGTGCGGATGTTAAAAAGAGCAGCATCGGCATGCTTTTCACGTCGTTTGGTAGAAATCCACACGCGCGTTCTGCCAAAAGCACCATTTGCATGCATATCGTGTGGTTTTGCAGAAAACTGCGTCCGCGTCTACCAAAAGATGCATGCGCATGCTTAAAACGCGCTTTGGCACAAATCCATGTGCGGGTGCTAAAAAGAGCAGCATCGGCATGCTTTTCACGTCGTTTGGTAGAAATCCACACGCGCGTTCTGCCAAAAGCACCATTTGCATGCCTATCGTGTGGTTTTGCAGAAAACTGCGTCCGCGTCTACCAAAACATGCATGCGCATGCTTAAAACGCGTTTTGGCACAAATCCATGTGCGGGTGCTAAAAAGAGCAGCATCGGCATGCTTTTCACGTCGTTTGGTAGAAATCCACACGCGCGTTCTGCCAAAAGCACCATTTGCATGCATATCGTGTGGTTTTGCAGAAAACTGCGTCCGCGTCTACCAAAAGATGCATGCGCATGCTAAAAACGCGTTTTGGCACAAATCCATGTGCGGGTGCTAAAAAGAGCAGCATCGGCATGCTTTTCACGTCGTTTGGTAGAAATCCATGCGCGCGTTCTGCCAAAAGCACCATTTGCATGCCTATCGTGTGGTTTTGCAGAAAACTGCGTCCGCGTCTACCAAAAGATGCATGCGCATGCTTAAAACGCGTTTTGGCACAAATCCATGTGCGGATGTTAAAAAGAGCAGCATCGGCATGCTTTTCACGTCGTTTGGTAGAAATCCACGCGCGCGTTCTGCCAAAAGCACCATTTGCATGCATATCGTGTGGTTTTGCAGAAAACTGCGTCCGCGTCTACCAAAAGATGCATGCGCATGCTTAAAACGCGTTTTGGCACAAATCCATGTGCGGGTGCTAAAAAGAGCAGCATCGGCATGCTTTTCACGTCGTTTGGTAGAAATCCACACGCGCGTTCTGCCAAAAGCACCATTTGCATGCATATCGTGTGGTTTTGCAGAAAACTGCGTCCGCGTCTACCAAAAGATGCATGTGCATGCTAAAAACGCGTTTTGGCACAAATCCATGTGCGGGTGCTAAAAAGAGCAGCATCGGCATGCTTTTCACGTCGTTTGGTAGAAATCCATGCGCGCGTTCTGCCAAAAGCACCATTTGCATGCCTATCGTGTGGTTTTGCAGAAAACTGCGTCCGCGTCTACCAAAAGATGCATGCGCATGCTTAAAACGCGTTTTGGCACAAATCCATGTGCGGATGTTAAAAAGAGCAGCATCGGCATGCTTTTCACGTCGTTTGGTAGAAATCCACGCGCGCGTTCTGCCAAAAGCACCATTTGCATGCATATCGTGTGGTTTTGCAGAAAACTGCGTCCGCGTCTACCAAAAGATGCATGCGCATGCTTAAAACGCGTTTTGGCACAAATCCATGTGCGGGTGCTAAAAAGAGCAGCATCGGCATGCTTTTCACGTCGTTTGGTAGAAATCCACACGCGCGTTCTGCAAAAAGCACCATTTGCATGCCTATCGTGTGGTTTTGCAGAAAACTGCGTCCGCGTCTACCAAAAGATGCATGCGCATGCTTAAAACGCGCTTTGGCACAAATCCATGTTCGGATGTTAAAAAGAGCAGCATCGGCATGCTTTTCACGTCGTTTGGTAGAAATCCACGCGCGCGTTCTGCCAAAAGCACCATTTGCATGCATATCGTGTGGTTTTGCAGAAAACTGCGTCCGCGTCTACCAAAAGATGCATGCGCATGCTTAAAACGCGTTTTGGCACAAATCCATGTGCGGGTGCTAAAAAGAGCAGCATCGGCATGCTTTTCACGTCGTTTGGTAGAAATCCACACGCGCGTTCTGCCAAAAGCACCATTTGCATGCCTATCGTGTGGTTTTGCAGAAAACTGCGTCCGCGTCTACCAAAAGATGCATGCGCATGCTTAAAACGCGCTTTGGCACAAATCCATGTGCGGATGTTAAAAAGAGCAGCATCGGCATGCTTTTCACGTCGTTTGGTAGAAATCCACACGCGCGTTCTGCCAAAAGCACCATTTGCATGCATATCGTGTGGTTTTGCAGAAAACTGCGTCCGCGTCTACCAAAAGATGCATGCGCATGCTAAAAACGCGTTTTGGCACAAATCCATGTGCGGATGTTAAAAAGAGCAGCATCGGCATGCTTTTCACGTCGTTTGGTAGAAATCCACACGCGCGTTCTGCCAAAAGCACCATTTGCATGCATATCGTGTGGTTTTGCAGAAAACTGCGTCCGCGTCTACCAAAAGATGCATGTGCATGCTAAAAACGCGTTTTGGCACAAATCCATGTGCGGATGTTAAAAAGAGCAGCATCGGCATGCTTTTCACGTCGTTTGGTAGAAATCCACACGCGCGTTCTGCCAAAAGCACCATTTGCATGCATATCGTGTGGTTTTGCAGAAAACTGCGTCCGCGTCTACCAAAAGATGCATGTGCATGCTAAAAACGCGTTTTGGCACAAATCCATGTGCGGATGTTAAAAAGAGCAGCATCGGCATGCTTTTCACGTCGTTTGGTAGAAATCCACACGCGCGTTCTGCCAAAAGCACCATTTGCATGCATATCGTGTGGTTTTGCAGAAAACTGCGTCCGCGTCTACCAAAAGATGCATGTGCATGCTAAAAACGCGTTTTGGCACAAATCCATGTGCGGATGTTAAAAAGAGCAGCATCGGCATGCTCTTCACGTCGTTTGGTAGAAATCCACGCGCGCGTTCTGCCAAAAGCACCATTTGCATGCATATCGTGTGGTTTTGCAGAAAACTGCGTCCGCGTCTACCAAAAGATGCATGCGCATGCTTAAAACGCGTTTTGGCACAAATCCATGTGCGGGTGCTAAAAAGAGCAGCATCGGCATGCTTTTCACGTCGTTTGGTAGAAATCCACACGCGCGTTCTGCCAAAAGCACCATTTGCATGCCTATCGTGTGGTTTTGCAGAAAACTGCGTCCGCGTCTACCAAAAGATGCATGCGCATGCTTAAAACGCGCTTTGGCACAAATCCATGTGCGGGTGCTAAAAAGAGCAGCATCGGCATGCTTTTCACGTCGTTTGGTAGAAATCCACACGCGCGTTCTGCCAAAAGCACCATTTGCATGCATATCGTGTGGTTTTGCAGAAAACTGCGTCCGCGTCTACCAAAAGATGCATGTGCATGCTAAAAACGCGTTTTGGCACAAATCCATGTGCGGGTGCTAAAAAGAGCAGCATCGGCATGCTTTTCACGTCGTTTGGTAGAAATCCACACGCGCGTTCTGCCAAAAGCACCATTTGCATTCCTATCGTGTGGTTTTGCAGAAAACTGCGTCCGCGTCTACCAAAAGATGCATGCACATGCTTAAAACGCGCTTTGGCACAAATCCATGTGCGGATGTTAAAAAGAGCAGCATCGGCATGCTTTTCACGTCGTTTGGTAGAAATCCACACGCGCGTTCTGCCAAAAGCACCATTTGCATGCCTATAGTGTGGTTTTGCAGAAAACTGCGTCCGCGTCTACCAAAAGATGCATGCGCATGCTTAAAACGCGTTTTGGCACAAATCCATGTGCGGGTGCTAAAAAGAGCAGCATCGGCATGCTTTTCACGTCGTTTGGTAGAAATCCACGCGCGCGTTCTGCCAAAAGCACCATTTGCATGCATATCGTGTGGTTTTGCAGAAAACTGCGTCCGCGTCTACCAAAAGATGCATGCGCATGCTTAAAACGCGCTTTGGCACAAATCCATGTGCGGATGTTAAAAAGAGCAGCATCGGCATGCTTTTCACGTCGTTTGGTAGAAATCCACGCGCGCGTTCTGCCAAAAGCACCATTTGCATGCATATCGTGTGGTTTTGCAGAAAACTGCGTCCGCGTCTACCAAAAGATGCATGCTCATGCTTAAAACGCGTTTTGGCACAAATCCATGTGCGGGTGCTAAAAAGAGCAGCATCGGCATGCTTTTCACGTCGTTTGGTAGAAATGCACACGCGCGTTCTGCCAAAAGCACCATTTGCATGCATATCGTGTGGTTTTGCAGAAAACTGCGTCCGCGTCTACCAAAAGATGCATGCGCATGCTTAAAACGCACTTTGGCACAAATCCATGTGCGGGTGCTAAAAAGAGCAGCATCGGCATGCTTTTCACGTCGTTTGGTAGAAATCCACGCGCGCGTTCTGCCAAAAGCACCATTTGCATGCCTATCGTGTGGTTTTGCAGAAAACTGAGTCCGCGTCTACCAAAAGATGCATGCGCATGCTTAAAACGCGTTTTGGCACAAATCCATGTGCGGGTGCTAAAAAGAGCAGCATCGGCATGCTTTTCACGTCGTTTGGTAGAAATCCACACGCGCGTTCTGCCAAAAGCACCATTTGCATGCCTATCGTGTGGTTTTGCAGAAAACTGCGTCTACCAAAAGATGCATGCGCATGCTTAAAACGCGTTTTGGCACAAATCCATGTGCGGATGTTAAAAAGAGCAGCATCGGCATGCTTTTCACGTCGTTTGATAGAAATCCACGCGCGCGTTCTGCCAAAAGCACCATTTGCATGCATATCGTGTGGTTTTGCAGAAAACTGCGTCCGCGTCTACCAAAAGATGCATGTGCATGCTAAAAACGCGTTTTGGCACAAATCCATGTGCGGATGTTAAAAAGAGCAGCATCGGCATGCTTTTCACGTCGTTTGGTAGAAATCCACGCGCGCGTTCTGCCAAAAGCACCATTTGCATGCATATCGTGTGGTTTTGCAGAAAACTGCGTCCGCGTCTACCAAAAGATGCATGCGCATGCTTAAAACGCGTTTTGGCACAAATCCATGTGCGGGTGCTAAAAAGAGCAGCATCGGCATGCTTTTCACGTCGTTTGGTAGAAATCCACACGCGCGTTCTGCCAAAAGCACCATTTGCATGCCTATCGTGTGGTTTTGCAGAAAACTGCGTCCGCGTCTACCAAAAGATGCATGCGCATGCTTAAAACGCGCTTTGGCACAAATCCATGTGCGGGTGCTAAAAAGAGCAGCATCGGCATGCTTTTCACGTCGTTTGGTAGAAATCCACACGCGCGTTCTGCCAAAAGCACCATTTGCATGCATATCGTGTGGTTTTGCAGAAAACTGCGTCCGCGTCTACCAAAAGATGCATGCGCATGCTTAAAACGCGTTTTGGCACAAATCCATGTGCGGGTGCTAAAAAGAGCAGCATCGGCATGCTTTTCACGTCGTTTGGTAGAAATCCACACGCGTTCTGCCAAAAGCACCATTTGCATGCATATCGTGTGGTTTTGCAGAAAACTGCGTCCGCGTCTACCAAAAGATGCATGTGCATGCTAAAAACGCGTTTTGGCACAAATCCATGTGCGGGTGCTAAAAAGAGCAGCATCGGCATGCTTTTCACGTCGTTTGGTAGAAATCCACGCGCGCGTTCTGCCAAAAGCACCATTTGCATGCCTATCGTGTGGTTTTGCAGAAAACTGCGTCCGCGTCTACCAAAAGATGCATGCGCATGCTTAAAACGCGTTTTGGCACAAATCCATGTGCGGATGTTAAAAAGAGCAGCATCGGCATGCTTTTCACGTCGTTTGGTAGAAATCCACACGCGCGTTCTGCCAAAAGCACCATTTGCATGCATATCGTGTGGTTTTGCAGAAAACTGCGTCCGCGTCTACCAAAAGATGCATGCGCATGCTTAAAACGCGTTTTGGCACAAATCCATGTGCGGGTGCTAAAAAGAGCAGCATCGGCATGCTTTTCACGTCGTTTGGTAGAAATCCACACGCGCGTTCTGCCAAAAGCACCATTTGCATGCCTATCGTGTGGTTTTGCAGAAAACTGCGTCCGCGTCTACCAAAAGATGCATGCGCATGCTTAAAACGCGCTTTGGCACAAATCCATGTGCGGATGTTAAAAAGAGCAGCATCGGCATGCTTTTCACGTCGTTTGGTAGAAATCCACGCGCGCGTTCTGCCAAAAGCACCATTTGCATGCATATCGTGTGGTTTTGCAGAAAACTGCGTCCGCGTCTACCAAAAGATGCATGCGCATGCTTAAAACGCGTTTTGGCACAAATCCATGTGCGGGTGCTAAAAAGAGCAGCATCGGCATGCTTTTCACGTCGTTTGGTAGAAATCCACGCGCGCGTTCTGCCAAAAGCACCATTTGCATGCATATCGTGTGGTTTTGCAGAAAACTGCGTCCGCGTCTACCAAAAGATGCATGCGCATGCTTAAAACGCGTTTTGGCACAAATCCATGTGCGGATGTTAAAAAGAGCAGCATCGGCATGCTTTTCACGTCGTTTGGTAGAAATCCACGCGCGCGTTCTGCCAAAAGCACCATTTGCATGCATATCGTGTGGTTTTGCAGAAAACTGCGTCCGCGTCTACCAAAAGATGCATGCGCATGCTTAAAACGCGTTTTGGCACAAATCCATGTGCGGGTGCTAAAAAGAGCAGCATCGGCATGCTTTTCACGTCGTTTGGTAGAAATCCACACGCGCGTTCTGCCAAAAGCACCATTTGCATGCATATCGTGTGGTTTTGCAGAAAACTGCGTCCGCGTCTACCAAAAGATGCATGCGCATGCTTAAAACGCGTTTTGGCACATATCCATGTGCGGGTGCTAAAAAGAGCAGCATCGGCATGCTTTTCACGTCGTTTGGTAGAAATCCACACGCGCGTTCTGCCAAAAGCACCATTTGCATGCATATCGTGTGGTTTTGCAGAAAACTGCGTCCGCGTCTACCAAAAGATGCATGCGCATGCTTAAAACGCGCTTTGGCACAAATCCATGTGCGGGTGCTAAAAAGAGCAGCATCGGCATGCTTTTCACGTCGTTTGGTAGAAATCCACACGCGCGTTCTGCCAAAAGCACCATTTGCATGCATATCGTGTGGTTTTGCAGAAAACTGCGTCCGCGTCTACCAAAAGATGCATGCGCATGCTTAAAACGCGTTTTGGCACAAATCCATGTGCGGGTGCTAAAAAGAGCAGCATCGGCATGCTTTTCACGTCGTTTGGTAGAAATCCACACGCGCGTTCTGCAAAAAGCACCATTTGCATGCCTATCGTGTGGTTTTGCAGAAAACTGCGTCCGCGTCTACCAAAAGATGCATGCGCATGCTTAAAACGCGCTTTGGCACAAATCCATGTTCGGATGTTAAAAAGAGCAGCATCGGCATGCTTTTCACGTCGTTTGGTAGAAATCCACGCGCGCGTTCTGCCAAAAGCACCATTTGCATGCATATCGTGTGGTTTTGCAGAAAACTGCGTCCGCGTCTACCAAAAGATGCATGCGCATGCTTAAAACGCGTTTTGGCACAAATCCATGTGCGGGTGCTAAAAAGAGCAGCATCGGCATGCTTTTCACGTCGTTTGGTAGAAATCCACACGCGCGTTCTGCCAAAAGCACCATTTGCATGCCTATCGTGTGGTTTTGCAGAAAACTGCGTCCGCGTCTACCAAAAGATGCATGCGCATGCTTAAAACGCGCTTTGGCACAAATCCATGTGCGGATGTTAAAAAGAGCAGCATCGGCATGCTTTTCACGTCGTTTGGTAGAAATCCACACGCGCGTTCTGCCAAAAGCACCATTTGCATGCATATCGTGTGGTTTTGCAGAAAACTGCGTCCGCGTCTACCAAAAGATGCATGCGCATGCTAAAAACGCGTTTTGGCACAAATCCATGTGCGGATGTTAAAAAGAGCAGCATCGGCATGCTTTTCACGTCGTTTGGTAGAAATCCACACGCGCGTTCTGCCAAAAGCACCATTTGCATGCATATCGTGTGGTTTTGCAGAAAACTGCGTCCGCGTCTACCAAAAGATGCATGTGCATGCTAAAAACGCGTTTTGGCACAAATCCATGTGCGGATGTTAAAAAGAGCAGCATCGGCATGCTTTTCACGTCGTTTGGTAGAAATCCACACGCGCGTTCTGCCAAAAGCACCATTTGCATGCATATCGTGTGGTTTTGCAGAAAACTGCGTCCGCGTCTACCAAAAGATGCATGTGCATGCTAAAAACGCGTTTTGGCACAAATCCATGTGCGGATGTTAAAAAGAGCAGCATCGGCATGCTTTTCACGTCGTTTGGTAGAAATCCACACGCGCGTTCTGCCAAAAGCACCATTTGCATGCATATCGTGTGGTTTTGCAGAAAACTGCGTCCGCGTCTACCAAAAGATGCATGTGCATGCTAAAAACGCGTTTTGGCACAAATCCATGTGCGGATGTTAAAAAGAGCAGCATCGGCATGCTTTTCACGTCGTTTGGTAGAAATCCACGCGCGCGTTCTGCCAAAGCACCATTTGCATGCATATCGTGTGGTTTTGCAGAAAACTGCGTCCGCGTCTACCAAAAGATGCATGCGCATGCTTAAAACGCGTTTTGGCACAAATCCATGTGCGGGTGCTAAAAAGAGCAGCATCGGCATGCTTTTCACGTCGTTTGGTAGAAATCCACACGCGCGTTCTGCCAAAAGCACCATTTGCATGCCTATCGTGTGGTTTTGCAGAAAACTGCGTCCGCGTCTACCAAAAGATGCATGCGCATGCTTAAAACGCGCTTTGGCACAAATCCATGTGCGGATGTTAAAAAGAGCAGCATCGGCATGCTTTTCACGTCGTTTGGTAGAAATCCACGCGCGCGTTCTGCCAAAAGCACCATTTGCATGCATATCGTGTGGTTTTGCAGAAAACTGCGTCCGCGTCTACCAAAAGATGCATGCGCATGCTTAAAACGCGTTTTGGCACAAATCCATGTGCGGGTGCTAAAAAGAGCAGCATCGGCATGCTTTTCACGTCGTTTGGTAGAAATCCACACGCGCGTTCTGCAAAAAGCACCATTTGCATGCCTATCGTGTGGTTTTGCAGAAAACTGCGTCTACCAAAAGATGCATGCGCATGCTTAAAACGCGTTTTGGCACAAATCCATGTGCGGATGTTAAAAAGAGCAGCATCGGCATGCTTTTCACGTCGTTTGGTAGAAATCCACGCGCGCGTTCTGCCAAAAGCACCATTTGCATGCATATCGTGTGGTTTTGCAGAAAACTGCGTCCGCGTCTACCAAAAGATGCATGCGCATGCTTAAAACGCGTTTTGGCACAAATCCATGTGCGGGTGCTAAAAAGAGCAGCATCGGCATGCTTTTCACGTCGTTTGGTAGAAATCCACACGCGCGTTCTGCCAAAAGCACCATTTGCATGCCTATCGTGTGGTTTTGCAGAAAACTGCGTCCGCGTCTACCAAAAGATGCATGCGCATGCTTAAAACGCGCTTTGGCACAAATCCATGTGCGGATGTTAAAAAGAGCAGCATCGGCATGCTTTTCACGTCGTTTGGTAGAAATCCACACGCGCGTTCTGCCAAAAGCACCATTTGCATGCATATCGTGTGGTTTTGCAGAAAACTGCGTCCGCGTCTACCAAAAGATGCATGCGCATGCTTAAAACGCGCTTTGGCACAAATCCATGTGCGGATGTTAAAAAGAGCAGCATCGGCATGCTTTTCACGTCGTTTGGTAGAAATCCACGCGCGCGTTCTGCCAAAAGCACCATTTGCATGCATATCGTGTGGTTTTGCAGAAAACTGCGTCCGCGTCTACCAAAAGATGCATGCGCATGCTTAAAACGCGTTTTGGCACAAATCCATGTGCGGGTGCTAAAAAGAGCAGCATCGGCATGCTTTTCACGTCGTTTGGTAGAAATCCACACGCGCGTTCTGCCAAAAGCACCATTTGCATGCATATCGTGTGGTTTTGCAGAAAACTGCGTCCGCGTCTACCAAAAGATGCATGCGCATGCTTAAAACGCGTTTTGGCACAAATCCATGTGCGGGTGCTAAAAAGAGCAGCATCGGCATGCTTTTCACGTCGTTTGGTAGAAATCCACACGCGCGTTCTGCCAAAAGCACCATTTGCATGCATATCGTGTGGTTTTGCAGAAAACTGCGTCCGCGTCTACCAAAAGATGCATGCGCATGCTTAAAACGCGCTTTGGCACAAATCCATGTGCGGGTGCTAAAAAGAGCAGCATCGGCATGCTTTTCACGTCGTTTGGTAGAAATCCACACGCGCGTTCTGCCAAAAGCACCATTTGCATGCCTATCGTGTGGTTTTGCAGAAAACTGCGTCCGCGTCTACCAAAACATGCATGCGCATGCTTAAAACGCGTTTTGGCACAAATCCATGTGCGGGTGCTAAAAAGAGCAGCATCGGCATGCTTTTCACGTCGTTTGGTAGAAATCCACACGCGCGTTCTGCCAAAAGCACCATTTGCATGCATATCGTGTGGTTTTGCAGAAAACTGCGTCCGCGTCTACCAAAAGATGCATGTGCATGCTAAAAACGCGTTTTGGCACAAATCCATGTGCGGGTGCTAAAAAGAGCAGCATCGGCATGCTTTTCACGTCGTTTGGTAGAAATCCACACGCGCGTTCTGCCAAAAGCACCATTTGCATGCATATCGTGTGGTTTTGCAGAAAACTGCGTCCGCGTCTACCAAAAGATGCATGTGCATGCTAAAAACGCGTTTTGGCACAAATCCATGTGCGGGTGCTAAAAAGAGCAGCATCGGCATGCTTTTCACGTCGTTTGGTAGAAATCCACACGCGCGTTCTGCCAAAAGCACCATTTGCATTCCTATCGTGTGGTTTTGCAGAAAACTGCGTCCGCGTCTACCAAAAGATGCATGCACATGCTTAAAACGCGCTTTGGCACAAATCCATGTGCGGATGTTAAAAAGAGCAGCATCGGCATGCTTTTCACGTCGTTTGGTAGAAATCCACACGCGCGTTCTGCCAAAAGCACCATTTGCATGCATATCGTGTGGTTTTGCAGAAAACTGCGTCCGCGTCTACCAAAAGATGCATGCGCATGCTTAAAACGCGCTTTGGCACAAATCCATGTGCGGGTGCTAAAAAGAGCAGCATCGGCATGCTTTTCACGTCGTTTGGTAGAAATCCACACGCGCGTTCTGCCAAAAGCACCATTTGCATGCCTATCGTGTGGTTTTGCAGAAAACTGCGTCCGCGTCTACCAAAACATGCATGCGCATGCTTAAAACGCGTTTTGGCACAAATCCATGTGCGGGTGCTAAAAAGAGCAGCATCGGCATGCTTTTCACGTCGTTTGGTAGAAATCCACACGCGCGTTCTGCCAAAAGCACCATTTGCATGCATATCGTGTGGTTTTGCAGAAAACTGCGTCCGCGTCTACCAAAAGATGCATGTGCATGCTAAAAACGCGTTTTGGCACAAATCCATGTGCGGGTGCTAAAAAGAGCAGCATCGGCATGCTTTTCACGTCGTTTGGTAGAAATCCACACGCGCGTTCTGCCAAAAGCACCATTTGCATGCATATCGTGTGGTTTTGCAGAAAACTGCGTCCGCGTCTACCAAAAGATGCATGTGCATGCTAAAAAACGCGTTTTGGCACAAATCCATGTGCGGGTGCTAAAAAGAGCAGCATCGGCATGCTTTTCACGTCGTTTGGTAGAAATCCACACGCGCGTTCTGCCAAAAGCACCATTTGCATTCCTATCGTGTGGTTTTGCAGAAAACTGCGTCCGCGTCTACCAAAAGATGCATGCACATGCTTAAAACGCGCTTTGGCACAAATCCATGTGCGGATGTTAAAAAGAGCAGCATCGGCATGCTTTTCACGTCGTTTGGTAGAAATCCACACGCGCGTTCTGCCAAAAGCACCATTTGCATGCCTATCGTGTGGTTTTGCAGAAAACTGCGTCCGCGTCTACCAAAAGATGCATGCGCATGCTTAAAACGCGTTTTGGCACAAATCCATGTGCGGGTGCTAAAAAGAGCAGCATCGGCATGCTTTTCACGTCGTTTGGTAGAAATCCACGCGCGCGTTCTGCCAAAAGCACCATTTGCATGCATATCGTGTGGTTTTGCAGAAAACTGCGTCCGCGTCTACCAAAAGATGCATGCGCATGCTTAAAACGCGCTTTGGCACAAATCCATGTGCGGATGTTAAAAAGAGCAGCATCGGCATGCTTTTCACGTCGTTTGGTAGAAATCCACGCGCGCGTTCTGCCAAAAGCACCATTTGCATGCATATCGTGTGGTTTTGCAGAAAACTGCGTCCGCGTCTACCAAAAGATGCATGATCATGCTTAAAACGCGTTTTGGCACAAATCCATGTGCGGGTGCTAAAAAGAGCAGCATCGGCATGCTTTTCACGTCGTTTGGTAGAAATGCACACGCGCGTTCTGCCAAAAGCACCATTTGCATGCATATCGTGTGGTTTTGCAGAAAACTGCGTCCGCGTCTACCAAAAGATGCATGCGCATGCTTAAAACGCACTTTGGCACAAATCCATGTGCGGGTGCTAAAAAGAGCAGCATCGGCATGCTTTTCACGTCGTTTGGTAGAAATCCACGCGCGCGTTCTGCCAAAAGCACCATTTGCATGCATATCGTGTGGTTTTGCAGAAAACTGCGTCCGCGTCTACCAAAAGATGCATGCGCATGCTTAAAACGCGTTTTGGCACAAATCCATGTGCGGGTGCTAAAAAGAGCAGCATCGGCATGCTTTTCACGTCGTTTGGTAGAAATCCACACGCGCGTTCTGCCAAAAGCACCATTTGCATGCATATCGTGTGGTTTTGCAGAAAACTGCGTCCGCGTCTACCAAAAGATGCATGCGCATGCTTAAAACGCGTTTTGGCACATATCCATGTGCGGGTGCTAAAAAGAGCAGCATCGGCATGCTTTTCACGTCGTTTGGTAGAAATCCACACGCGCGTTCTGCCAAAAGCACCATTTGCATGCATATCGTGTGGTTTTGCAGAAAACTGCGTCCGCGTCTACCAAAAGATGCATGCGCATGCTTAAAACGCGCTTTGGCACAAATCCATGTGCGGGTGCTAAAAAGAGCAGCATCGGCATGCTTTTCACGTCGTTTGGTAGAAATCCACACGCGCGTTCTGCCAAAAGCACCATTTGCATGCATATCGTGTGGTTTTGCAGAAAACTGCGTCCGCGTCTACCAAAAGATGCATGCGCATGCTTAAAACGCGTTTTGGCACAAATCCATGTGCGGGTGCTAAAAAGAGCAGCATCGGCATGCTTTTCACGTCGTTTGGTAGAAATCCACACGCGCGTTCTGCAAAAAGCACCATTTGCATGCCTATCGTGTGGTTTTGCAGAAAACTGCGTCCGCGTCTACCAAAAGATGCATGCGCATGCTTAAAACGCGCTTTGGCACAAATCCATGTTCGGATGTTAAAAAGAGCAGCATCGGCATGCTTTTCACGTCGTTTGGTAGAAATCCACGCGCGCGTTCTGCCAAAAGCACCATTTGCATGCATATCGTGTGGTTTTGCAGAAAACTGCGTCCGCGTCTACCAAAAGATGCATGCGCGTGCTTAAAACGCGTTTTGGCACAAATCCATGTGCGGGTGCTAAAAAGAGCAGCATCGGCATGCTTTTCACGTCGTTTGGTAGAAATCCACACGCGCGTTCTGCCAAAAGCACCATTTGCATGCCTATCGTGTGGTTTTGCAGAAAACTGCGTCCGCGTCTACCAAAAGATGCATGCGCATGCTTAAAACGCGCTTTGGCACAAATCCATGTGCGGATGTTAAAAAGAGCAGCATCGGCATGCTTTTCACGTCGTTTGGTAGAAATCCACACGCGCGTTCTGCCAAAAGCACCATTTGCATGCATATCGTGTGGTTTTGCAGAAAACTGCGTCCGCGTCTACCAAAAGATGCATGCGCGTGCTAAAAACGCGTTTTGGCACAAATCCATGTGCGGATGTTAAAAAGAGCAGCATCGGCATGCTTTTCACGTCGTTTGGTAGAAATCCACACGCGCGTTCTGCCAAAAGCACCATTTGCATGCATATCGTGTGGTTTTGCAGAAAACTGCGTCCGCGTCTACCAAAAGATGCATGTGCATGCTAAAAACGCGTTTTGGCACAAATCCATGTGCGGATGTTAAAAAGAGCAGCATCGGCATGCTTTTCACGTCGTTTGGTAGAAATCCACACGCGCGTTCTGCCAAAAGCACCATTTGCATGCATATCGTGTGGTTTTGCAGAAAACTGCGTCCGCATCTACCAAAAGATGCATGTGCATGCTAAAAACGCGTTTTGGCACAAATCCATGTGCGGATGTTAAAAAGAGCAGCATCGGCATGCTTTTCACGTCGTTTGGTAGAAATCCACACGCGCGTTCTGCCAAAAGCACCATTTGCATGCATATCGTGTGGTTTTGCAGAAAACTGCGTCCGCGTCTACCAAAAGATGCATGTGCATGCTAAAAACGCGTTTTGGCACAAATCCATGTGCGGATGTTAAAAAGAGCAGCATCGGCATGCTTTTCACGTCGTTTGGTAGAAATCCACGCGCGCGTTCTGCCAAAAGCACCATTTGCATGCATATCGTGTGGTTTTGCAGAAAACTGCGTCCGCGTCTACCAAAAGATGCATGCGCATGCTTAAAACGCGTTTTGGCACAAATCCATGTGCGGGTGCTAAAAAGAGCAGCATCGGCATGCTTTTCACGTCGTTTGGTAGAAATCCACACGCGCGTTCTGCCAAAAGCACCATTTGCATGCCTATCGTGTGGTTTTGCAGAAAACTGCGTCCGCGTCTACCAAAAGATGCATGCGCATGCTTAAAACGCGCTTTGGCACAAATCCATGTGCGGATGTTAAAAAGAGCAGCATCGGCATGCTTTTCACGTCGTTTGGTAGAAATCCACGCGCGCGTTCTGCCAAAAGCACCATTTGCATGCATATCGTGTGGTTTTGCAGCAAACTGCGTCCGCGTCTACCAAAAGATGCATGCGCATGCTTAAAACGCGTTTTGGCACAAATCCATGTGCGGGTGCTAAAAAGAGCAGCATCGGCATGCTTTTCACGTCGTTTGGTAGAAATCCACACGCGCGTTCTGCAAAAAGCCCCATTTGCATGCCTATCGTGTGGTTTTGCAGAAAACTGCGTCTACCAAAAGATGCATGCGCATGCTTAAAACGCGTTTTGGCACAAATCCATGTGCGGATGTTAAAAAGAGCAGCATCGGCATGCTTTTCACGTCGTTTGGTAGAAATCCACGCGCGCGTTCTGCCAAAAGCACCATTTGCATGCATATCGTGTGGTTTTGCAGAAAACTGCGTCCGCGTCTACCAAAAGATGCATGCGCATGCTTAAAACGCGTTTTGGCACAAATCCATGTGCGGGTGCTAAAAAGAGCAGCATCGGCATGCTTTTCACGTCGTTTGGTAGAAATCCACACGCGCGTTCTGCCAAAAGCACCATTTGCATGCCTATCGTGTGGTTTTGCAGAAAACTGCGTCCGCGTCTACCAAAAGATGCATGCGCATGCTTAAAACGCGCTTTGGCACAAATCCATGTGCGGATGTTAAAAAGAGCAGCATCGGCATGCTTTTCACGTCGTTTGGTAGAAATCCACACGCGCGTTCTGCCAAAAGCACCATTTGCATGCATATCGTGTGGTTTTGCAGAAAACTGCGTCCGCGTCTACCAAAAGATGCATGCGCATGCTTAAAACGCGCTTTGGCACAAATCCATGTGCGGATGTTAAAAAGAGCAGCATCGGCATGCTTTTCACGTCGTTTGGTAGAAATCCACGCGCGCGTTCTGCCAAAAGCACCATTTGCATGCATATCGTGTGGTTTTGCAGAAAACTGCGTCCGCGTCTACCAAAAGATGCATGCGCATGCTTAAAACGCGTTTTGGCACAAATCCATGTGCGGGTGCTAAAAAGAGCAGCATCGGCATGCTTTTCACGTCGTTTGGTAGAAATCCACACGCGCGTTCTGCCAAAAGCACCATTTGCATGCATATCGTGTGGTTTTGCAGAAAACTGCGTCCGCGTCTACCAAAAGATGCATGCGCATGCTTAAAACGCGTTTTGGCACAAATCCATGTGCGGGTGCTAAAAAGAGCAGCATCGGCATGCTTTTCACGTCGTTTGGTAGAAATCCACACGCGCGTTCTGCCAAAAGCACCATTTGCATGCATATCGTGTGGTTTTGCAGAAAACTGCGTCCGCGTCTACCAAAAGATGCATGCGCATGCTTAAAACGCGCTTTGGCACAAATCCATGTGCGGGTGCTAAAAAGAGCAGCATCGGCATGCTTTTCACGTCGTTTGGTAGAAATCCACACGCGCGTTCTGCCAAAAGCACCATTTGCATGCCTATCGTGTGGTTTTGCAGAAAACTGCGTCCGCGTCTACCAAAACATGCATGCGCATGCTTAAAACGCGTTTTGGCACAAATCCATGTGCGGGTGCTAAAAAGAGCAGCATCGGCATGCTTTTCACGTCGTTTGGTAGAAATCCACACGCGCGTTCTGCCAAAAGCACCATTTGCATGCATATCGTGTGGTTTTGCAGAAAACTGCGTCCGCGTCTACCAAAAGATGCATGTGCATGCTAAAAACGCGTTTTGGCACAAATCCATGTGCGGGTGCTAAAAAGAGCAGCATCGGCATGCTTTTCACGTCGTTTGGTAGAAATCCACACGCGCGTTCTGCCAAAAGCACCATTTGCATGCATATCGTGTGGTTTTGCAGAAAACTGCGTCCGCGTCTACCAAAAGATGCATGTGCATGCTAAAAACGCGTTTTGGCACAAATCCATGTGCGGGTGCTAAAAAGAGCAGCATCGGCATGCTTTTCACGTCGTTTGGTAGAAATCCACACGCGCGTTCTGCCAAAAGCACCATTTGCATTCCTATCGTGTGGTTTTGCAGAAAACTGCGTCCGCGTCTACCAAAAGATGCATGCACATGCTTAAAACGCGCTTTGGCACAAATCCATGTGCGGATGTTAAAAAGAGCAGCATCGGCATGCTTTTCACGTCGTTTGGTAGAAATCCACACGCGCGTTCTGCCAAAAGCACCATTTGCATGCCTATCGTGTGGTTTTGCAGAAAACTGCGTCCGCGTCTACCAAAAGATGCATGCGCATGCTTAAAACGCGTTTTGGCACAAATCCATGTGCGGGTGCTAAAAAGAGCAGCATCGGCATGCTTTTCACGTCGTTTGGTAGAAATCCACGCGCGCGTTCTGCCAAAAGCACCATTTGCATGCATATCGTGTGGTTTTGCAGAAAACTGCGTCCGCGTCTACCAAAAGATGCATGCGCATGCTTAAAACGCGCTTTGGCACAAATCCATGTGCGGATGTTAAAAAGAGCAGCATCGGCATGCTTTTCACGTCGTTTGGTAGAAATCCACGCGCGCGTTCTGCCAAAAGCACCATTTGCATGCATATCGTGTGGTTTTGCAGAAAACTGCGTCCGCGTCTACCAAAAGATGCATGCTCATGCTTAAAACGCGTTTTGGCACAAATCCATGTGCGGGTGCTAAAAAGAGCAGCATCGGCATGCTTTTCACGTCGTTTGGTAGAAATGCACACGCGCGTTCTGCCAAAAGCACCATTTGCATGCATATCGTGTGGTTTTGCAGAAAACTGCGTCCGCGTCTACCAAAAGATGCATGCGCATGCTTAAAACGCACTTTGGCACAAATCCATGTGCGGGTGCTAAAAAGAGCAGCATCGGCATGCTTTTCACGTCGTTTGGTAGAAATCCACGCGCGCGTTCTGCCAAAAGCACCATTTGCATGCCTATCGTGTGGTTTTGCAGAAAACTGAGTCCGCGTCTACCAAAAGATGCATGCGCATGCTTAAAACGCGTTTTGGCACAAATCCATGTGCGGGTGCTAAAAAGAGCAGCATCGGCATGCTTTTCACGTCGTTTGGTAGAAATCCACACGCGCGTTCTGCCAAAAGCACCATTTGCATGCCTATCGTGTGGTTTTGCAGAAAACTGCGTCTACCAAAAGATGCATGCGCATGCTTAAAACGCGTTTTGGCACAAATCCATGTGCGGATGTTAAAAAGAGCAGCATCGGCATGCTTTTCACGTCGTTTGGTAGAAATCCACGCGCGCGTTCTGCCAAAAGCACCATTTGCATGCATATCGTGTGGTTTTGCAGAAAACTGCGTCCGCGTCTACCAAAAGATGCATGTGCATGCTAAAAACGCGTTTTGGCACAAATCCATGTGCGGATGTTAAAAAGAGCAGCATCGGCATGCTTTTCACGTCGTTTGGTAGAAATCCACGCGCGCGTTCTGCCAAAAGCACCATTTGCATGCATATCGTGTGGTTTTGCAGAAAACTGCGTCCGCGTCTACCAAAAGATGCATGCGCATGCTTAAAACGCGTTTTGGCACAAATCCATGTGCGGGTGCTAAAAAGAGCAGCATCGGCATGCTTTTCACGTCGTTTGGTAGAAATCCACACGCGCGTTCTGCCAAAAGCACCATTTGCATGCCTATCGTGTGGTTTTGCAGAAAACTGCGTCCGCGTCTACCAAAAGATGCATGCGCATGCTTAAAACGCGCTTTGGCACAAATCCATGTGCGGGTGCTAAAAAGAGCAGCATCGGCATGCTTTTCACGTCGTTTGGTAGAAATCCACACGCGCGTTCTGCCAAAAGCACCATTTGCATGCATATCGTGTGGTTTTGCAGAAAACTGCGTCCGCGTCTACCAAAAGATGCATGCGCATGCTTAAAACGCGTTTTGGCACAAATCCATGTGCGGGTCCTAAAAAGAGCAGCATCGGCATGCTTTTCACGTCGTTTGGTAGAAATCCACACGCGTTCTGCCAAAAGCACCATTTGCATGCCTATCGTGTGGTTTTGCAGAAAACTGCGTCTACCAAAAGATGCATGCGCATGCTTAAAACGCGTTTTGGCACAAATCCATGTGCGGATGTTAAAAAGAGCAGCATCGGCATGCTTTTCACGTCGTTTGGTAGAAATCCACGCGCGCGTTCTGCCAAAAGCACCATTTGCATGCATATCGTGTGGTTTTGCAGAAAACTGCGTCCGCGTCTACCAAAAGATGCATGTGCATGCTAAAAACGCGTTTTGGCACAAATCCATGTGCGGATGTTAAAAAGAGCAGCATCGGCATGCTTTTCACGTCGTTTGGTAGAAATCCACGCGCGCGTTCTGCCAAAAGCACCATTTGCATGCATATCGTGTGGTTTTGCAGAAAACTGCGTCCGCGTCTACCAAAAGATGCATGCGCATGCTTAAAACGCGTTTTGGCACAAATCCATGTGCGGGTGCTAAAAAGAGCAGCATCGGCATGCTTTTCACGTCGTTTGGTAGAAATCCACACGCGCGTTCTGCCAAAAGCACCATTTGCATGCCTATCGTGTGGTTTTGCAGAAAACTGCGTCCGCGTCTACCAAAAGATGCATGCGCATGCTTAAAACGCGCTTTGGCACAAATCCATGTGCGGGTGCTAAAAAGAGCAGCATCGGCATGCTTTTCACGTCGTTTGGTAGAAATCCACACGCGCGTTCTGCCAAAAGCACCATTTGCATGCATATCGTGTGGTTTTGCAGAAAACTGCGTCCGCGTCTACCAAAAGATGCATGCGCATGCTTAAAACGCGTTTTGGCACAAATCCATGTGCGGGTCCTAAAAAGAGCAGCATCGGCATGCTTTTCACGTCGTTTGGTAGAAATCCACACGCGTTCTGCCAAAAGCACCATTTGCATGCATATCGTGTGGTTTTGCAGAAAACTGCGTCCGCGTCTACCAAAAGATGCATGTGCATGCTAAAAACGCGTTTTGGCACAAATCCATGTGCGGGTGCTAAAAAGAGCAGCATCGGCATGCTTTTCACGTCGTTTGGTAGAAATCCACGCGCGCGTTCTGCCAAAAGCACCATTTGCATGCCTATCGTGTGGTTTTGCAGAAAACTGCGTCCGCGTCTACCAAAAGATGCATGCGCATGCTTAAAACGCGTTTTGGCACAAATCCATGTGCGGATGTTAAAAAGAGCAGCATCGGCATGCTTTTCACGTCGTTTGGTAGAAATCCACGCGCGCGTTCTGCCAAAAGCACCATTTGCATGCATATCGTGTGGTTTTGCAGAAAACTGCGTCCGCGTCTACCAAAAGATGCATGCGCATGCTTAAAACGCGTTTTGGCACAAATCCATGTGCGGGTGCTAAAAAGAGCAGCATCGGCATGCTTTTCACGTCGTTTGGTAGAAATCCACACGCGCGTTCTGCCAAAAGCACCATTTGCATGCCTATCGTGTGGTTTTGCAGAAAACTGCGTCCGCGTCTACCAAAAGATGCATGCGCATGCTTAAAACGCGCTTTGGCACAAATCCATGTGCGGATGTTAAAAAGAGCAGCATCGGCATGCTTTTCACGTCGTTTGGTAGAAATCCACGCGCGCGTTCTGCCAAAAGCACCATTTGCATGCATATCGTGTGGTTTTGCAGAAAACTGCGTCCGCGTCTACCAAAAGATGCATGCGCATGCTTAAAACGCGTTTTGGCACAAATCCATGTGCGGGTGCTAAAAAGAGCAGCATCGGCATGCTTTTCACGTCGTTTGGTAGAAATCCACGCGCGCGTTCTGCCAAAAGCACCATTTGCATGCATATCGTGTGGTTTTGCAGAAAACTGCGTCCGCGTCTACCAAAAGATGCATGCGCATGCTTAAAACGCGTTTTGGCACAAATCCATGTGCGGGTGCTAAAAAGAGCAGCATCGGCATGCTTTTCACGTCGTTTGGTAGAAATCCACACGCGCGTTCTGCCAAAAGCACCATTTGCATGCCTATCGTGTGGTTTTGCAGAAAACTGCGTCCGCGTCTACCAAAAGATGCATGCGCATGCTTAAAACGCGCTTTGGCACAAATCCATGTGCGGATGTTAAAAAGAGCAGCATCGGCATGCTTTTCACGTCGTTTGGTAGAAATCCACACGCGCGTTCTGCCAAAAGCACCATTTGCATGCATATCGTGTGGTTTTGCAGAAAACTGCGTCCGCGTCTACCAAAAGATGCATGCGCATGCTTAAAACGCGCTTTGGCACAAATCCATGTGCGGATGTTAAAAAGAGCAGCATCGGCATGCTTTTCACGTCGTTTGGTAGAAATCCACGCGCGCGTTCTGCCAAAAGCACCATTTGCATGCATATCGTGTGGTTTTGCAGAAAACTGCGTCCGCGTCTACCAAAAGATGCATGCGCATGCTTAAAACGCGTTTTGGCACAAATCCATGTGCGGGTGCTAAAAAGAGCAGCATCGGCATGCTTTTCACGTCGTTTGGTAGAAATCCACACGCGCGTTCTGCCAAAAGCACCATTTGCATGCATATCGTGTGGTTTTGCAGAAAACTGCGTCCGCGTCTACCAAAAGATGCATGCGCATGCTTAAAACGCGTTTTGGCACATATCCATGTGCGGGTGCTAAAAAGAGCAGCATCGGCATGCTTTTCACGTCGTTTGGTAGAAATCCACACGCGCGTTCTGCCAAAAGCACCATTTGCATGCATATCGTGTGGTTTTGCAGAAAACTGCGTCCGCGTCTACCAAAAGATGCATGCGCATGCTTAAAACGCGCTTTGGCACAAATCCATGTGCGGGTGCTAAAAAGAGCAGCATCGGCATGCTTTTCACGTCGTTTGGTAGAAATCCACACGCGCGTTCTGCCAAAAGCACCATTTGCATGCCTATCGTGTGGTTTTGCAGAAAACTGCGTCCGCGTCTACCAAAACATGCATGCGCATGCTTAAAACGCGTTTTGGCACAAATCCATGTGCGGGTGCTAAAAAGAGCAGCATCGG
This sequence comes from Dermacentor variabilis, assembly GCF_050947875.1. NCBI lineage: Eukaryota > Metazoa > Arthropoda > Arachnida > Ixodida > Ixodidae > Dermacentor > Dermacentor variabilis. Next base: position 87,483 of record NW_027460314.1, read on the forward strand.
CATGCTTTTCACGTCGTTTGGTAGAAATCCACACGCGCGTTCTGCCAAAAGCACCATTTGCATGCATATCGTGTGGTTTTGCAGAAAACTGCGTCCGCGTCTACCAAAAGATGCATGTGCATGCTAAAAACGCGTTTTGGCACAAATCCATGTGCGGGTGCTAAAAAGAGCAGCATCGGCATGCTTTTCACGTCGTTTGGTAGAAATCCATGCGCGCGTTCTGCCAAAAGCACCATTTGCATGCCTATCGTGTGGTTTTGCAGAAAACTGCGTCCGCGTCTACCAAAAGATGCATGCGCATGCTTAAAACGCGTTTTGGCACAAATCCATGTGCGGATGTTAAAAAGAGCAGCATCGGCATGCTTTTCACGTCGTTTGGTAGAAATCCACGCGCGCGTTCTGCCAAAAGCACCATTTGCATGCATATCGTGTGGTTTTGCAGAAAACTGCGTCCGCGTCTACCAAAAGATGCATGCGCATGCTTAAAACGCGTTTTGGCACAAATCCATGTGCGGGTGCTAAAAAGAGCAGCATCGGCATGCTTTTCACGTCGTTTGGTAGAAATCCACACGCGCGTTCTGCAAAAAGCACCATTTGCATGCCTATCGTGTGGTTTTGCAGAAAACTGCGTCCGCGTCTACCAAAAGATGCATGCGCATGCTTAAAACGCGCTTTGGCACAAATCCATGTGCGGATGTTAAAAAGAGCAGCATCGGCATGCTTTTCACGTCGTTTGGTAGAAATCCACGCGCGCGTTCTGCCAAAAGCACCATTTGCATGCATATCGTGTGGTTTTGCAGAAAACTGCGTCCGCGTCTACCAAAAGATGCATGCGCATGCTTAAAACGCGTTTTGGCACAAATCCATGTGCGGGTGCTAAAAAGAGCAGCATCGGCATGCTTTTCACGTCGTTTGGTAGAAATCCACACGCGCGTTCTGCCAAAAGCACCATTTGCATGCCTATCGTGTGGTTTTGCAGAAAACTGCGTCCGCGTCTACCAAAAGATGCATGCGCATGCTTAAAACGCGCTTTGGCACAAATCCATGTGCGGATGTTAAAAAGAGCAGCATCGGCATGCTTTTCACGTCGTTTGGTAGAAATCCACACGCGCGTTCTGCCAAAAGCACCATTTGCATGCATATCGTGTGGTTTTGCAGAAAACTGCGTCCGCGTCTACCAAAAGATGCATGTGCATGCTAAAAACGCGTTTTGGCACAAATCCATGTGCGGATGTTAAAAAGAGCAGCATCGGCATGCTTTTCACGTCGTTTGGTAGAAATCCACACGCGCGTTCTGCCAAAAGCACCATTTGCATGCATATCGTGTGGTTTTGCAGAAAACTGCGTCCGCGTCTACCAAAAGATGCATGCGCATGCTTAAAACGCGCTTTGGCACAAATCCATGTGCGGGTGCTAAAAAGAGCAGCATCGGCATGCTTTTCACGTCGTTTGGTAGAAATCCACACGCGCGTTCTGCCAAAAGCACCATTTGCATGCATATCGTGTGGTTTTGCAGAAAACTGCGTCCGCGTCTACCAAAAGATGCATGTGCATGCTAAAAACGCGTTTTGGCACAAATCCATGTGCGGGTGCTAAAAAGAGCAGCATCGGCATGCTTTTCACGTCGTTTGGTAGAAATCCATGCGCGCGTTCTGCCAAAAGCACCATTTGCATGCCTATCGTGTGGTTTTGCAGAAAACTGCGTCCGCGTCTACCAAAAGATGCATGCGCATGCTTAAAACGCGTTTTGGCACAAATCCATGTGCGGATGTTAAAAAGAGCAGCATCGGCATGCTTTTCACGTCGTTTGGTAGAAATCCACGCGCGCGTTCTGCCAAAAGCACCATTTGCATGCATATCGTGTGGTTTTGCAGAAAACTGCGTCCGCGTCTACCAAAAGATGCATGCGCATGCTTAAAACGCGTTTTGGCACAAATCCATGTGCGGGTGCTAAAAAGAGCAGCATCGGCATGCTTTTCACGTCGTTTGGTAGAAATCCACACGCGCGTTCTGCCAAAAGCACCATTTGCATGCATATCGTGTGGTTTTGCAGAAAACTGCGTCCGCGTCTACCAAAAGATGCATGTGCATGCTAAAAACGCGTTTTGGCACAAATCCATGTGCGGGTGCTAAAAAGAGCAGCATCGGCATGCTTTTCACGTCGTTTGGTAGAAATCCATGCGCGCGTTCTGCCAAAAGCACCATTTGCATGCCTATCGTGTGGTTTTGCAGAAAACTGCGTCCGCGTCTACCAAAAGATGCATGCGCATGCTTAAAACGCGTTTTGGCACAAATCCATGTGCGGATGTTAAAAAGAGCAGCATCGGCATGTCGGCATGCTTTTCACGTCGTTTGGTAGAAATGCACACGCGCGTTCTGCCAAAAGCACCATTTGCATGCATATCGTGTGGTTTTGCAGAAAACTGCGTCCGCGTCTACCAAAAGATGCATGCGCATACTTAAAACGCACTTTGGCACAAATCCATGTGCGGGTGCTAAAAAGAGCAGCATCGGCATGCTTTTCACGTCGTTTGGTAGAAATCCACGCGCGCGTTCTGCCAAAAGCACCATTTGCATGCCTATCGTGTGGTTTTGCAGAAAACTGAGTCCGCGTCTACCAAAAGATGCATGCGCATGCTTAAAACGCGTTTTGGCACAAATCCATGTGCGGGTGCTAAAAAGAGCAGCATCGGCATGCTTTTCACGTCGTTTGGTAGAAATCCACACGCGCGTTCTGCCAAAAGCACCATTTGCATGCCTATCGTGTGGTTTTGCAGAAAACTGCGTCTACCAAAAGATGCATGCGCATGCTTAAAACGCGTTTTGGCACAAATCCATGTGCGGATGTTAAAAAGAGCAGCATCGGCATGCTTTTCACGTCGTTTGGTAGAAATCCACGCGCGCGTTCTGCCAAAAGCACCATTTGCATGCATATCGTGTGGTTTTGCAGAAAACTGCGTCCGCGTCTACCAAAAGATGCATGTGCATGCTAAAAACGCGTTTTGGCACAAATCCATGTGCGGATGTTAAAAAGAGCAGCATCGGCATGCTTTTCACGTCGTTTGGTAGAAATCCACGCGCGCGTTCTGCCAAAAGCACCATTTGCATGCATATCGTGTGGTTTTGCAGAAAACTGCGTCCGCGTCTACCAAAAGATGCATGCGCATGCTTAAAACGCGTTTTGGCACAAATCCATGTGCGGGTGCTAAAAAGAGCAGCATCGGCATGCTTTTCACGTCGTTTGGTAGAAATCCACACGCGCGTTCTGCCAAAAGCACCATTTGCATGCCTATCGTGTGGTTTTGCAGAAAACTGCGTCCGCGTCTACCAAAAGATGCATGCGCATGCTTAAAACGCGCTTTGGCACAAATCCATGTGCGGGTGCTAAAAAGAGCAGCATCGGCATGCTTTTCACGTCGTTTGGTAGAAATCCACACGCGCGTTCTGCCAAAAGCACCATTTGCATGCATATCGTGTGGTTTTGCAGAAAACTGCGTCCGCGTCTACCAAAAGATGCATGCGCATGCTTAAAACGCGTTTTGGCACAAATCCATGTGCGGGTGCTAAAAAGAGCAGCATCGGCATGCTTTTCACGTCGTTTGGTAGAAATCCACACGCGTTCTGCCAAAAGCACCATTTGCATGCATATCGTGTGGTTTTGCAGAAAACTGCGTCCGCGTCTACCAAAAGATGCATGTGCATGCTAAAAACGCGTTTTGGCACAAATCCATGTGCGGGTGCTAAAAAGAGCAGCATCGGCATGCTTTTCACGTCGTTTGGTAGAAATCCACGCGCGCGTTCTGCCAAAAGCACCATTTGCATGCATATCGTGTGGTTTTGCAGAAAACTGCGTCCGCGTCTACCAAAAGATGCATGCGCATGCTTAAAACGCGTTTTGGCACAAATCCATGTGCGGGTGCTAAAAAGAGCAGCATCGGCATGCTTTTCACGTCGTTTGGTAGAAATCCACACGCGCGTTCTGCCAAAAGCACCATTTGCATGCCTATCGTGTGGTTTTGCAGAAAACTGCGTCCGCGTCTACCAAAAGATGCATGCGCATGCTTAAAACGCGCTTTGGCACAAATCCATGTGCGGATGTTAAAAAGAGCAGCATCGGCATGCTTTTCACGTCGTTTGGTAGAAATCCACGCGCGCGTTCTGCCAAAAGCACCATTTGCATGCATATCGTGTGGTTTTGCAGAAAACTGCGTCCGCGTCTACCAAAAGATGCATGCGCATGCTTAAAACGCGTTTTGGCACAAATCCATGTGCGGGTGCTAAAAAGAGCAGCATCGGCATGCTTTTCACGTCGTTTGGTAGAAATCCACGCGCGCGTTCTGCCAAAAGCACCATTTGCATGCATATCGTGTGGTTTTGCAGAAAACTGCGTCCGCGTCTACCAAAAGATGCATGCGCATGCTTAAAACGCGTTTTGGCACAAATCCATGTGCGGGTGCTAAAAAGAGCAGCATCGGCATGCTTTTCACGTCGTTTGGTAGAAATCCACACGCGCGTTCTGCCAAAAGCACCATTTGCATGCCTATAGTGTGGTTTTGCAGAAAACTGCGTCCGCGTCTACCAAAAGATGCATGCGCATGCTTAAAACGCGCTTTGGCACAAATCCATGTGCGGATGTTAAAAAGAGCAGCATCGGCATGCTTTTCACGTCGTTTGGTAGAAATCCACACGCGCGTTCTGCCAAAAGCACCATTTGCATGCATATCGTGTGGTTTTGCAGAAAACTGCGTCCGCGTCTACCAAAAGATGCATGCGCATGCTTAAAACGCGCTTTGGCACAAATCCATGTGCGGATGTTAAAAAGAGCAGCATCGGCATGCTTTTCACGTCGTTTGGTAGAAATCCACGCGCGCGTTCTGCCAAAAGCACCATTTGCATGCATATCGTGTGGTTTTGCAGAAAACTGCGTCCGCGTCTACCAAAAGATGCATGCGCATGCTTAAAACGCGTTTTGGCACAAATCCATGTGCGGGTGCTAAAAAGAGCAGCATCGGCATGCTTTTCACGTCGTTTGGTAGAAATCCACACGCGCGTTCTGCCAAAAGCACCATTTGCATGCATATCGTGTGGTTTTGCAGAAAACTGCGTCCGCGTCTACCAAAAGATGCATGCGCATGCTTAAAACGCGTTTTGGCACATATCCATGTGCGGGTGCTAAAAAGAGCAGCATCGGCATGCTTTTCACGTCGTTTGGTAGAAATCCACACGCGCGTTCTGCCAAAAGCACCATTTGCATGCATATCGTGTGGTTTTGCAGAAAACTGCGTCCGCGTCTACCAAAAGATGCATGCGCATGCTTAAAACGCGCTTTGGCACAAATCCATGTGCGGGTGCTAAAAAGAGCAGCATCGGCATGCTTTTCACGTCGTTTGGTAGAAATCCACACGCGCGTTCTGCCAAAAGCACCATTTGCATGCCTATCGTGTGGTTTTGCAGAAAACTGCGTCCGCGTCTACCAAAACATGCATGCGCATGCTTAAAACGCGTTTTGGCACAAATCCATGTGCGGGTGCTAAAAAGAGCAGCATCGGCATGCTTTTCACGTCGTTTGGTAGAAATCCACACGCGCGTTCTGCCAAAAGCACCATTTGCATGCATATCGTGTGGTTTTGCAGAAAACTGCGTCCGCGTCTACCAAAAGATGCATGTGCATGCTAAAAACGCGTTTTGGCACAAATCCATGTGCGGGTGCTAAAAAGAGCAGCATCGGCATGCTTTTCACGTCGTTTGGTAGAAATCCATGCGCGCGTTCTGCCAAAAGCACCATTTGCATGCCTATCGTGTGGTTTTGCAGAAAACTGCGTCCGCGTCTACCAAAAGATGCATGCGCATGCTTAAAACGCGTTTTGGCACAAATCCATGTGCGGATGTTAAAAAGAGCAGCATCGGCATGCTTTTCACGTCGTTTGGTAGAAATCCACGCGCGCGTTCTGCCAAAAGCACCATTTGCATGCATATCGTGTGGTTTTGCAGAAAACTGCGTCCGCGTCTACCAAAAGATGCATGCGCATGCTTAAAACGCGTTTTGGCACAAATCCATGTGCGGGTGCTAAAAAGAGCAGCATCGGCATGCTTTTCACGTCGTTTGGTAGAAATCCACACGCGCGTTCTGCAAAAAGCACCATTTGCATGCCTATCGTGTGGTTTTGCAGAAAACTGCGTCCGCGTCTACCAAAAGATGCATGCGCATGCTTAAAACGCGCTTTGGCACAAATCCATGTGCGGATGTTAAAAAGAGCAGCATCGGCATGCTTTTCACGTCGTTTGGTAGAAATCCACGCGCGCGTTCTGCCAAAAGCACCATTTGCATGCATATCGTGTGGTTTTGCAGAAAACTGCGTCCGCGTCTACCAAAAGATGCATGCGCATGCTTAAAACGCGTTTTGGCACAAATCCATGTGCGGGTGCTAAAAAGAGCAGCATCGGCATGCTTTTCACGTCGTTTGGTAGAAATCCACACGCGCGTTCTGCCAAAAGCACCATTTGCATGCCTATCGTGTGGTTTTGCAGAAAACTGCGTCCGCGTCTACCAAAAGATGCATGCGCATGCTTAAAACGCGCTTTGGCACAAATCCATGTGCGGATGTTAAAAAGAGCAGCATCGGCATGCTTTTCACGTCGTTTGGTAGAAATCCACACGCGCGTTCTGCCAAAAGCACCATTTGCATGCATATCGTGTGGTTTTGCAGAAAACTGCGTCCGCGTCTACCAAAAGATGCATGTGCATGCTAAAAACGCGTTTTGGCACAAATCCATGTGCGGATGTTAAAAAGAGCAGCATCGGCATGCTTTTCACGTCGTTTGGTAGAAATCCACACGCGCGTTCTGCCAAAAGCACCATTTGCATGCATATCGTGTGGTTTTGCAGAAAACTGCGTCCGCGTCTACCAAAAGATGCATGCGCATGCTTAAAACGCGCTTTGGCACAAATCCATGTGCGGGTGCTAAAAAGAGCAGCATCGGCATGCTTTTCACGTCGTTTGGTAGAAATCCACACGCGCGTTCTGCCAAAAGCACCATTTGCATGCCTATCGTGTGGTTTTGCAGAAAACTGCGTCCGCGTCTACCAAAACATGCATGCGCATGCTTAAAACGCGTTTTGGCACAAATCCATGTGCGGGTGCTAAAAAGAGCAGCATCGGCATGCTTTTCACGTCGTTTGGTAGAAATCCACACGCGCGTTCTGCCAAAAGCACCATTTGCATGCATATCGTGTGGTTTTGCAGAAAACTGCGTCCGCGTCTACCAAAAGATGCATGTGCATGCTAAAAACGCGTTTTGGCACAAATCCATGTGCGGGTGCTAAAAAGAGCAGCATCGGCATGCTTTTCACGTCGTTTGGTAGAAATCCATGCGCGCGTTCTGCCAAAAGCACCATTTGCATGCCTATCGTGTGGTTTTGCAGAAAACTGCGTCCGCGTCTACCAAAAGATGCATGCGCATGCTTAAAACGCGTTTTGGCACAAATCCATGTGCGGATGTTAAAAAGAGCAGCATCGGCATGCTTTTCACGTCGTTTGGTAGAAATCCACGCGCGCGTTCTGCCAAAAGCACCATTTGCATGCATATCGTGTGGTTTTGCAGAAAACTGCGTCCGCGTCTACCAAAAGATGCATGCGCATGCTTAAAACGCGTTTTGGCACAAATCCATGTGCGGGTGCTAAAAAGAGCAGCATCGGCATGCTTTTCACGTCGTTTGGTAGAAATCCACACGCGCGTTCTGCAAAAAGCACCATTTGCATGCCTATCGTGTGGTTTTGCAGAAAACTGCGTCCGCGTCTACCAAAAGATGCATGCGCATGCTTAAAACGCGCTTTGGCACAAATCCATGTGCGGATGTTAAAAAGAGCAGCATCGGCATGCTTTTCACGTCGTTTGGTAGAAATCCACGCGCGCGTTCTGCCAAAAGCACCATTTGCATGCATATCGTGTGGTTTTGCAGAAAACTGCGTCCGCGTCTACCAAAAGATGCATGTGCATGCTAAAAACGCGTTTTGGCACAAATCCATGTGCGGATGTTAAAAAGAGCAGCATCGGCATGCTTTTCACGTCGTTTGGTAGAAATCCACGCGCGCGTTCTGCCAAAAGCACCATTTGCATGCATATCGTGTGGTTTTGCAGAAAACTGCGTCCGCGTCTACCAAAAGATGCATGCGCATGCTTAAAACGCGTTTTGGCACAAATCCATGTGCGGATGTTAAAAAGAGCAGCATCGGCATGCTTTTCACGTCGTTTGGTAGAAATCCACACGCGCGTTCTGCCAAAAGCACCATTTGCATGCATATCGTGTAGTTTTGCAGAAAACTGCGTCCGCGTCTACCAAAAGATGCATGCGCATGCTAAAAACGCGTTTTGGCACAAATCCATGTGCGGATGTTAAAAAGAGCAGCATCGGCATGCTTTTCACGTCGTTTGGTAGAAATCCACACGCGCGTTCTGCCAAAAGCACCATTTGCATGCATATCGTGTGGTTTTGCAGAAAACTGCGTCCGCGTCTACCAAAAGATGCATGTGCATGCTAAAAACGCGTTTTGGCACAAATCCATGTGCGGGTGCTAAAAAGAGCAGCATCGGCATGCTTTTCACGTCGTTTGGTAGAAATCCACACGCGCGTTCTGCCAAAAGCACCATTTGCATGCCTATCGTGTGGTTTTGCAGAAAACTGCGTCCGCGTCTACCAAAAGATGCATGCGCATGCTTAAAACGCGCTTTGGCACAAATCCATGTGCGGATGTTAAAAAGAGCAGCATCGGCATGCTTTTCACGTCGTTTGGTAGAAATCCACACGCGCGTTCTGCCAAAAGCACCATTTGCATGCATATCGTGTGGTTTTGCAGAAAACTGCGTCCGCGTCTACCAAAAGATGCATGTGCATGCTAAAAACGCGTTTTGGCACAAATCCATGTGCGGATGTTAAAAAGAGCAGCATCGGCATGCTTTTCACGTCGTTTGGTAGAAATCCACACGCGCGTTCTGCCAAAAGCACCATTTTCATGCATATCGTGTGGTTTTGCAGAAAACTGCGTCCGCGTCTACCAAAAGATGCATGCGCATGCTAAAAACGCGTTTTGGCACAAATCCATGTGCGGGTGCTAAAAAGAGCAGCATCGGCATGCTTTTCACGTCGTTTGGTAGAAATCCACGCGCGCGTTCTGCCAAAAGCACCATTTGCATGCCTATCGTGTGGTTTTGCAGAAAACTGCGTCCGCGTCTACCAAAAGATGCATGCGCATGCTTAAAACGCGTTTTGGCACAAATCCATGTGCGGATGTTAAAAAGAGCAGCATCGGCATGCTTTTCACGTCGTTTGGTAGAAATCCACGCGCGCGTTCTGCCAAAAGCACCATTTGCATGCATATCGTGTGGTTTTGCAGAAAACTGCGTCCGCGTCTACCAAAAGATGCATGCGCATGCTTAAAACGCGTTTTGGCACAAATCCATGTGCGGATGTTAAAAAGAGCAGCATCGGCATGCTTTTCACGTCGTTTGGTAGAAATCCACACGCGCGTTCTGCCAAAAGCACCATTTTCATGCATATCGTGTGGTTTTGCAGAAAACTGCGTCCGCGTCTACCAAAAGATGCATGTGCATGCTAAAAACGCGTTTTGGCACAAATCCATGTGCGGGTGCTAAAAAGAGCAGCATCGGCATGCTTTTCACGTCGTTTGGTAGAAATCCACGCGCGCGTTCTGCCAAAAGCACCATTTGCATGCCTATCGTGTGGTTTTGCAGAAAACTGCGTTCCGCGTCTACCAAAAGATGCATGCGCATGCTTAAAACGCGTTTTGGCACAAATCCATGTGCGGATGTTAAAAAGAGCAGCATCGGCATGCTTTTCACGTCGTTTGGTAGAAATCCACGCGCGCGTTCTGCCAAAAGCACCATTTGCATGCATATCGTGTGGTTTTGCAGAAAACTGCGTCCGCGTCTACCAAAAGATGCATGCGCATGCTTAAAACGCGTTTTGGCACAAATCCATGTGCGGGTGCTAAAAAGAGCAGCATCGGCATGCTTTTCACGTCGTTTGGTAGAAATCCACACGCGCGTTCTGCCAAAAGCACCATTTGCATGCCTATCGTGTGGTTTTGCAGAAAACTGCGTCCGCGTCTACCAAAAGATGCATGCGCATGCTTAAAACGCGCTTTGGCACAAATCCATGTGCGGATGTTAAAAAGAGCAGCATCGGCATGCTTTTCACGTCGTTTGGTAGAAATCCACGCGCGCGTTCTGCCAAAAGCACCATTTGCATGCATATCGTGTGGTTTTGCAGAAAACTGCGTCCGCGTCTACCAAAAGATGCATGCGCATGCTTAAAACGCGTTTTGGCACAAATCCATGTGCGGGTGCTAAAAAGAGCAGCATCGGCATGCTTTTCACGTCGTTTGGTAGAAATCCACACGCGCGTTCTGCCAAAAGCACCATTTGCATGCATATCGTGTGGTTTTGCAGAAAACTGCGTCCGCGTCTACCAAAAGATGCATGCGCATGCTTAAAACGCGCTTTGGCACAAATCCATGTGCGGGTGCTAAAAAGAGCAGCATCGGCATGCTTTTCACGTCGTTTGGTAGAAATCCACACGCGCGTTCTGCCAAAAGCACCATTTGCATGCCTATCGTGTGGTTTTGCAGAAAACTGCGTCCGCGTCTACCAAAAGATGCATGCGCATGCTTAAAACGCGTTTTGGCACAAATCCATGTGCGGGTGCTAAAAAGAGCAGCATCGGCATGCTTTTCACGTCGTTTGGTAGAAATCCACACGCGCGTTCTGCCAAAAGCACCATTTGCATGCATATCGTGTGGTTTTGCAGAAAACTGCGTCCGCGTCTACCAAAAGATGCATGTGCATGCTAAAAACGCGTTTTGGCACAAATCCATGTGCGGGTGCTAAAAAGAGCAGCATCGGCATGCTTTTCACGTCGTTTGGTAGAAATCCATGCGCGCGTTCTGCCAAAAGCACCATTTGCATGCCTATCGTGTGGTTTTGCAGAAAACTGCGTCCGCGTCTACCAAAAGATGCATGCGCATGCTTAAAACGCGTTTTGGCACAAATCCATGTGCGGATGTTAAAAAGAGCAGCATCGGCATGCTTTTCACGTCGTTTGGTAGAAATCCACGCGCGCGTTCTGCCAAAAGCACCATTTGCATGCATATCGTGTGGTTTTGCAGAAAACTGCGTCCGCGTCTACCAAAATATGCATGCGCATGCTTAAAACGCGTTTTGGCACAAATCCATGTGCGGGTGCTAAAAAGAGCAGCATCGGCATGCTTTTCACGTCGTTTGGTAGAAATCCACACGCGCGTTCTGCAAAAAGCACCATTTGCATGCCTATCGTGTGGTTTTGCAGAAAACTGCGTCCGCGTCTACCAAAAGATGCATGCGCATGCTTAAAACGCGCTTTTGGCACAAATCCATGTTCGGATGTTAAAAAGAGCAGCATCGGCATGCTTTTCACGTCGTTTGGTAGAAATCCACGCGCGCGTTCTGCCAAAAGCACCATTTGCATGCATATCGTGTGGTTTTGCAGAAAACTGCGTCCGCGTCTACCAAAAGATGCATGCGCATGCTTAAAACGCGTTTTGGCACAAATCCATGTGCGGGTGCTAAAAAGAGCAGCATCGGCATGCTTTTCACGTCGTTTGGTAGAAATCCACACGCGCGTTCTGCCAAAAGCACCATTTGCATGCCTATCGTGTGGTTTTGCAGAAAACTGCGTCCGCGTCTACCAAAAGATGCATGCGCATGCTTAAAACGCGCTTTGGCACAAATCCATGTGCGGATGTTAAAAAGAGCAGCATCGGCATGCTTTTCACGTCGTTTGGTAGAAATCCACACGCGCGTTCTGCCAAAAGCACCATTTGCATGCATATCGTGTGGTTTTGCAGAAAACTGCGTCCGCGTCTACCAAAAGATGCATGCGCATGCTAAAAACGCGTTTTGGCACAAATCCATGTGCGGATGTTAAAAAGAGCAGCATCGGCATGCTTTTCACGTCGTTTGGTAGAAATCCACACGCGCGTTCTGCCAAAAGCACCATTTGCATGCATATCGTGTGGTTTTGCAGAAAACTGCGTCCGCGTCTACCAAAAGATGCATGTGCATGCTAAAAACGCGTTTTGCACAAATCCATGTGCGGATGTTAAAAAGAGCAGCATCGGCATGCTTTTCACGTCGTTTGGTAGAAATCCACACGCGCGTTCTGCCAAAAGCACCATTTGCATGCATATCGTGTGGTTTTGCAGAAAACTGCGTCCGCGTCTACCAAAAGATGCATGTGCATGCTAAAAACGCGGTTTTGGCACAAATCCATGTGCGGATGTTAAAAAGAGCAGCATCGCATGCTTTTCACGTCGTTTGGTAGAAATCCACGCGCGCGTTCTGCCAAAAGCACCATTTGCATGCATATCGTGTGGTTTTGCAGAAAACTGCGTCCGCGTCTACCAAAAGATGCATGCGCATGCTTAAAACGCGTTTTGGCACAAATCCATGTGCGGGTGCTAAAAAGAGCAGCATCGGCATGCTTTTCACGTCGTTTGGTAGAAATCCACACGCGCGTTCTGCCAAAAGCATCATTTGCATGCCTATCGTGTGGTTTTGCAGAAAACTGCGTCCGCGTCTACCAAAAGATGCATGCGCATGCTTAAAACGCGCTTTGGCACAAATCCATGTGCGGGTGCTAAAAAGAGCAGCATCGGCATGCTTTTCACGTCGTTTGGTAGAAATCCACACGCGCGTTCTGCCAAAAGCACCATTTGCATGCATATCGTGTGGTTTTGCAGAAAACTGCGTCCGCGTCTACCAAAAGATGCATGCGCATGCTTAAAACGCGTTTTTGGCACAAATCCATGTGCGGGTGCTAAAAAGAGCAGCATCGGCCATGCTTTTCACGTCGTTTGGTAGAAATCCACACGCGTTCTGCCAAAAGCACCATTTGCATGCATATCGTGTGGTTTTGCAGAAAACTGCGTCCGCGTCTACCAAAAGATGCATGTGCATGCTAAAAACGCGTTTTGGCACAAATCCATGTGCGGGTGCTAAAAAGAGCAGCATCGGCATGCTTTTCACGTCGTTTGGTAGAAATCCACGCGCGCGTTCTGCCAAAAGCACATTTGCATGCCTATCGTGTGGTTTTGCAGAAAACTGCGTCCGCGTCTACCAAAAGATGCATGCGCATGCTTAAAACGCGTTTTGGCACAAATCCATGTGCGGATGTTAAAAAGAGCAGCATCGGCATGCTTTTCACGTCGTTTGGTAGAAATCCACACGCGCGTTCTGCCAAAAGCACCATTTGCATGCATATCGTGTGGTTTTGCAGAAAACTGCGTCCGCGTCTACCAAAAGATGCATGTGCATGCTAAAAACGCGTTTTGGCACAAATCCATGTGCGGATGTTAAAAAGAGCAGCATCGGCATGCTTTTCACGTCGTTTGGTAGAAATCCACACGCGCGTTCTGCAAAAAGCACCATTTGCATGCCTATCGTGTGGGTTTTGCAGAAAACTGCGTCCGCGTCTACCAAAACATGCATGCGCATGCTTAAAACGCGTTTTGGCACAAATCCATGTGCGGATGTTAAAAAGAGCAGCATCGGCATGCTTTTCACGTCGTTTGGTAGAAATCCACACGCGCGTTCTGCCAAAAGCACCATTTGCATGCATATCGTGTGGTTTTGCAGAAACTGCGTCCGCGTCTACCAAAAGATGCATGTGCATGCTAAAAAACGCGTTTTGGCACAAATCCATGTGCGGATGTTAAAAAGAGCAGCATCGGCATGCTTTTCACGTCGTTTGGTAGAAATCCACACGCGCGTTCTGCCAAAAGCACCATTTGCATGCATATCGTGTGGTTTTGCAGAAAACTGCGTCCGCGTCTACCAAAAGATGCATGCGCATGCTTAAAACGCGCTTTGGCACAAATCCATGTGCGGGTGCTAAAAAGAGCAGCATCGGCATGCTTTTCACGTCGTTTGGTAGAAATCCACACGCGCGTTCTGCCAAAAGCACCATTTGCATGCCTATCGTGTGGTTTTGCAGAAAACTGCGTCCGCGTCTACCAAAACATGCATGCGCATGCTTAAAACGCGTTTTGGCACAAATCCATGTGCGGGTGCTAAAAAGAGCAGCATCGGCATGCTTTTCACGTCGTTTGGTAGAAATCCACACGCGCGTTCTGCCAAAAGCACCATTTGCATGCATATCGTGTGGTTTTGCAGAAAACTGCGTCCGCGTCTACCAAAAGATGCATGTGCATGCTAAAAACGCGTTTTGGCACAAATCCATGTGCGGGTGCTAAAAAGAGCAGGATCGGCATGCTTTTCACGTCGTTGGTAGAAATCCACGTGCGCGGTTCTGCCAAAAGCCCCATTTGCATGCATATCGTGTGGTTTTGCAGAAAACTGCGATCCGCGTCTACCAAAAGTGCATGTGGATGCTTAAAACGCGTTTTGGCACAAATCCATGTGCGGGTGCTAAAAAGAGCAGCATCGGCATGCTTTTCACGTCGTTTGGTAGAAATCCACGTGCGCGTTCTGCCAAAAGCACCATTTGCATGCATATCGTGTGGTTTTGCAGAAAACTGCGTCCGCGTCTACCAAAAGATGCATGTGCATGCTTAAAACGCGTTTTGGCACAAATCTTTGCGGGTGCTAAAAAGAGCAGCATCGGCATGCTTTTCACGTCGTTTGGTAGAAATCCACGTGCGCGTTCTGCCAAAAGCACCATTTGCATGCATATCGTGTGGTTTTGCAGAAAACTGCGTCCGCGTCTACCAAAAGATGCCTCTGCATGCTTAAAACGCGTTTTCGCACAAATCTATGTGCGGGTGCTAAAAAGAGCAGCATCGGCATGCTTTTCACGTCGTTTGGTAGAAATCCACGTGCGCGTTCTGCCAAAAGCACTATTTGCATGCATATCGTGTGGTTTTGCAGAAAACTGCGTCCGCGTCTACCAAAAGATGCGTGTGCATGCTTAAAACGCGTTTTGGCACAAATTCCTGTGCGGGGGCTAAAAAGAGCAGCATCGGAATGCTTTTCACGTCGTTTGGTAGAAATCCACGTGCGCGTTCTGCCAAAAGCACCATTTGCATGCATATCGTGGGGTTTTGCAGAAAACTGCGTCCGCGTATACCAAAAGATGCATGTGCACGCTTAAAACGCGTTTGGCACAAATCCATGTGCGGGTGCTAAAAAGAGCATCATCGGCATGCTTTTCACGTCGTTTGGTAGAAATCCACGTGCGCGTTCTGCCAAAAGCACCATTTGCATGCATATCGTGTGGTTTTGCAGAAAACTGCGTCCGCGTCTACCAAAAGATGTGTGTGTGCATGCTTAAAACGCGTTTTGGCACAAAGCCATGTGCGTGTGCTAAAAAGAGCAGCATTGGCATGCTTTTCACGTCGTTTGGTAGAAATGCACGTGCGCGTTCTGCCAAAAGCATTATTTGCATGCATATCGTGTGGTTTTGCAGAAAACTGTGTCCGCGTCTACCAAAAGATGCATGTGCATGCTTAAAACGCGTTTTGGCACAAATCCATGTGCGGGTGCTAAAAAGAGCAGCATCTGCATTCTTTTCACGTCGTTTGGTAGAAATCCACGTGGGCGTTCTGCCAAAAGCACCATTTGCATGCATATCGTGTGGTTTTGCAGAAAACTGCATCCGCGTCTACCAAAAGATGCATGTGCATGCTTAAAACGCGTTTTGGCACAAATCCATGTGCGGGTGCTAAAAAGAGCAGCATCGGCATGCTTTTCACGTCGTTTGGTAGAAATCCACGTGCGCGTTCTGCCAAAAGCACCATTTGCATGCATATCGTGTGGTTTTGCAGAAAACTGCGTCCGCGTCTACCATAAGATGCGTGTGCATGCTTAAAACGCGTTTTGGCACAAAGCCATGTGCGTGTGCTAAAAAGAGCAGCATTGGCATGCTTTTCACGTCGTTTGGTAGAAATGCACGTGCGCGTTCTGCCAAAAGCATTATTTGCATGCATATCGTGTGGTTTTGCAGAAAACTGTGTCCGCGTCTACCAAAAGATGCATGTGCATGCTTAAAACGCGTTTTGGCACAAATCCATGTGCGGGTGCTAAAAAGAGCAGCATCTGCATTCTTTTCACGTCGTTTGGTAGAAATCCACGTGGGCGTTCTGCCAAAAGCACCATTTGCATGCATATCGTGTGGTTTTGCAGAAAACTGCATCCGCGTCTACCAAAAGATGCATGTGCATGCTTAAAACGCGTTTTGGCACAAATCCATGTGCGGGTGCTAAAAAGAGCAGCATCGGCATGCTTTTCACGTCGTTTGGTAGAAATCCACGTGCGCGTTCTGCCAAAAGCACCATTTGCATGCATATCGTGTGGTTTTGCAGAAAACTGCGTCCGCGTCTACCAAAAGATGCGTGTGCATGCTTAAAACGCGTTTTGGCACAAATCCATGTGCGGGTGCTAAAAAGAGAAACATCGGCATGCTTTTCACGTCGTTTGGTAGAAATCCACGTGCGCGTTCTGCGAAAAGCACCATTTGCATGCATATTGTGTGGTTTTGCAGAAAACTGCGTCCGCGTCTACCAAAGATGCATGTGCATGGCTTAAAACGCGTTTTGGCACAAATCCATGTGCGCGTGCTAAAAAGAGCAGCATCGGCATGCTTTTCACGTCGTTTGGTAGAAATCCACGGGCGCGTTCTGCAAAAGCACCATTTGCATGCATATCGTGTGGTTTTTCAGAAAACTGCGTCCGCGTCTACCAAAAGATACATGTGCATGCTTAAAACGCGTTTTGGCACATATCCATGTGCGGGTGCTAAAAAGAGCAGCATCGGCATGCTTTTCACGTCGTTTGGTAGAAATCCACGTGCGCGTTCTGCCAAAAGCACCATTTGCATGCATATCGTGTGGTTTTGCAGAAAACTGCGTCCGCGTCTACCAAAAGATGCATGTGCATGCTTAAAACGCGTTTTGGCACAAATCCATGTGCGGGTGCTAAAAGAGCAGCATCGGCATGCTTTTCACGTCGTTTGGTAGAAATCCACGTGCGCGTTCTGCCAAAAACACCATTTGCATGCATATCGTGTGGTTTTGCAGAAAACTGCGTCCGCGTCTACCAAAAGGTGCATGTGCATGCTTAAAACACGTTTTGGCACAAATCCATGTGCGGGTGCTAAAAAGAGCAGCATCGGCATGCTTTTCACGTCGTTTGGTAGAAATCCACGTGCGCGTTCTGCCAAAAGCACCATTTGCATGCATATCGTGTGCTTTTGCATAAAACTGCGTCCGCGTCTACCAAAAGATGCATGTGCTTGCTTAAAACGCGTTTTGGCGTAAATCCATGTGCGGGTGCTAAAAAGAGCAGGATCGGCATGCTTTTCACGTCGTTTGGTAGAAATCCACGTGCGCGTTCTGCCAAAAGCCCCATTTGCATGCATATCGTGTGGTTTTGCAGAAAACTGCGTCCGCGTCTACCAAAAGGTGCATGTGGATGCTTAAAACGCGTTTTGGCACAAATCCATGTGCGGGTGCTAAAAAAGAGCAGCATCGGCATGCTTTTCACGTCGTTTGGTAGAAATCCACGTGCGCGTTCTGCCAAAAGCACCATTTGCATGCATATCGTGTGGTTTTGCAGAAAACTGCGTCCGCGTCTACCAAAAGATGCATGTGCATGCTTAAAACGCGTTTTGGCACAAATCTTTGCGGGTGCTAAAAAGAGCAGCATCGGCATGCTTTTCACGTCGTTTGGTAGAAAATCCACGTGCGCGTTCTGCCAAAAGCACCATTTGCATGCATATCGTGTGGTTTTGCAGAGAAACTGCGTCCGCGTCTACCAAAAGGTGCATGTGCATGCTTAAAACACGTTTTGGCACAAATCCATGTGCGGGTGCTAAAAAGAGCAGCATCGGCATGCTTTTTCACGTCGTTTGGTAGAAATCCACGTGCGCGTTCTGCCAAAAGCACTATTTGCATGCATATCGTGTGGTTTTGCAGAAAACTGCGTCCGCGTCTACCAAAAGATGCGTGTGCATGCTTAAAACGCGTTTTGGCACAAATTCCTGTGCGGGGGCTAAAAAGAGCAGCATCGGCATGCTTTTCACGTCGTTTGGTAGAAATCCACGTGCGCGTTCTGCCAAAAGCACCATTTGCATGCATATCGTGGGGTTTTGCAGAAAACTGCGTCCGCGTATACCAAAAGATGCATGTGCACGCTTAAAACGCGTTTTGGCACAAATCCATGTGCGGGTGCTAAAAGAGCATCATCGGCATGCTTTTCACGTCGTTTGGTAGAAATCCACGTGCGCGTTCTGCCAAAAGCACCATTTACATGCATATCGTGTGGTTTTTGCAGAAAACTGCATCCGCGTCTACCAAAAGATGCATGTGCATGCTTAAAACGCGTTTTGGCACAAATCCATGTGCGGGTGCTAAAAAGAGCAGCATCGGCATGCTTTTCACGTCGTTTGGTAGAAATCCACGTGCGCGTTCTGCCAAAAGCACCATTTGCATACATATCGTGTGGTTTTGCAGAAAACTGCGTCCGCGTCTACCAAAAGGTGCATGTGGATGCTTAAAACGCGTTTTGGCACAAATCCATGTGCGGGTGCTAAAAAGAGCAGCATCGGCATGCTTTTCACGTCGTTTGGTAGGAAATCCACGTGCGCGTTCTGCCAAAAACACCATTTGCATGCATATCGTGTGGTTTTGCAGAAAACTGCGTCCGCGTCTACCAAAAGGTGCATGTGCATGCTTAAAACACGTTTTGGCACAAATCCATGTGCGGGTGCTAAAAAGAGCAGCATCGGCATGCTTTTCACGTCGTTTGGTAGAAATCCACGTGCGCGTTCTGCCAAAAGCACCATTTGCATGCATATCGTGTGCTTTTGCATAAAACTGCGTCCGCGTCTACCAAAAGATGCATGTGCTTGCTTAAAACGCGTTTTGGCGTAAATCCATGTGCGGGTGCTAAAAAGAGCAGGATCGGCATGCTTTTCACGTCGTTTGGTAGAAATCCACGTGCGCGTTCTGCCAAAAGCCCCATTTGCATGCATATCGTGTGGTTTTGCAGAAAACTGCGTCCGCGTCTACCAAAAGGTGCATGTGGATGCTTAAAACGCGTTTTGGCACAAATCCATGTGCGGGTGCTAAAAAGAGCAGCATCGGCATGCTTTTCACGTCGTTTGGTAGAAATCCACGTGCGCGTTCTGCCAAAAGCACCATTTGCATGCATATCGTGTGGTTTTGCAGAAAACTGCATCCGCGTCTACCAAAAGATGCATGTGCATGCTTAAAACGCGTTTTGGCACAAATCCATGTGCGGGTGCTAAAAAGAGCAGCATCGGCATGCTTTTCACGTCGTTTGGTAGAAATCCACGTGCGCGTTCTGCCAAAAGCACCATTTGCATGCATATCGTGTGGTTTTGCAGAAAACTGCGTCCGCGTCTACCATAAGATGCGTGTGCATGCTTAAAACGCGTTTTGGCACAAAGCCATGTGCGTGTGCTAAAAAGAGCAGCATTGGCATGCTTTTCACGTCGTTTGGTAGAAATGCACGTGCGCGTTCTGCCAAAAGCATTATTTGCATGCATATCGTGTGGTTTTGCAGAAAACTGTGTCCGCGTCTACCAAAAGATGCAGTGCATGCTTAAAACGCGTTTTGGCACAAATCCATGTGCGGGTGCTAAAAGAGCAGCATCTGCATTCTTTTCACGTCGTTTGGTAGAAATCCACGTGGGCGTTCTGCCAAAAGCACCATTTGCATGCATATCGTGTGGGTTTTGCAGAAAACTGCATCCGCGTCTACCAAAAGATGCATGTGCATGCTTAAAACGCGTTTTGGCACAAATCCATGTGCGGGTGCTAAAAAGAGCAGCATCGGCATGCTTTTCACGTCGTTTGGTAGAAATCCACGTGCGCGTTCTGCCACAAGCACCATTTGCATGCATATCGTGTGGTTTTGCAGAAAACTGCGTCCGCGTCTACCAAAAGATGCCGTGTGCATGCTTAAAACGCGTTTTGGCACAAATCCATGTGCGGGTGCTAAAAAGAGAAACATCGGCATGCTTTTCACGTCGTTTGGTAGAAATCCACGTGCGCGTTCTGCGAAAAGCACCATTTGCATGCATATTGTGTGGTTTTGCAGAAAACTGCGTCCGCGTCTACCAAAAGATGCATGTGCATGCTTAAAACGCGTTTTGGCACAAATCCATGTGCGCGTGCTAAAAAGAGCAGCATCGGCATGCTTTTCACGTCGTTTGGTAGAAATCCACGGGCGCGTTCTGCCAAAAGCACCATTTGCATGCATATCGTGTGGTTTTTCAGAAAACTGCGTCCGCGTCTACCAAAAGATACATGTGCATGCTTAAAACGCGTTTTGGCACATATCCATGTGCGGGTGCTAAAAAGAGCAGCATCGGCATGCTTTTCACGTCGTTTGGTAGAAATCCACGTGCGCGTTCTGCCAAAAGCACCATTTGCATGCATATCGTGTGGTTTTGCAGAAAACTGCGTCCGCGTCTACCAAAAGATGCATGTGCATGCTTAAAACGCGTTTTGGCACAAATCCATGTGCGGGTGCTAAAAAGAGCAGCATCGGCATGCTTTTCACGTCGTTTGGTAGAAATCCACGTGCGCGTTCTGCCAAAAACACCATTTGCATGCATATCGTGTGGTTTTGCAGAAAACTGCGTCCGCGTCTACCAAAAGGTGCATGTGCATGCTTAAAACACGTTTTGGCACAAATCCATGTGCGGGTGCTAAAAAGAGCAGCATCGGCATGCTTTTCACGTCGTTTGGTAGAAATCCACGTGCGCGTTCTGCCAAAAGCACCATTTGCATGCATATCGTGTGCTTTTGCATAAAACTGCGTCCGCGTCTACCAAAAGATGCATGTGCATGCTTAAAACGCGTTTTGGCGTAAATCCATGTGCGGGTGCTAAAAAGAGCAGCATCGGCATGCTTTTCACGTCGTTTGGTAGAAATCCACGTGCGCGTTCTGCCAAAAGCCCCATTTGCATGCATATCGTGTGGTTTTGCAGAAAACTGCGTCCGCGTCTACCAAAAGGTGCATGTGGATGCTTAAAACGCGTTTTGGCACAAATCCATGTGCGGGTGCTAAAAAGAGCAGCATCGGCATGCTTTTCACGTCGTTTGGTAGAAATCCACGTGCGCGTTCTGCCAAAAGCACCATTTGCATGCATATCGTGTGGTTTTGCAGAAAACTGCGTCCGCGTCTACCAAAAGATGCATGTGCATGCTTAAAACGCGTTTTGGCACAAATCTTTGCGGGTGCTAAAAAGAGCAGCATCGGCATGCTTTTCACGTCGTTTGGTAGAAATCCACGTGCGCGTTCTGCCAAAAGCACCATTTGCATGCATATCGTGTGGTTTTGCAGAAAACTGCGTCCGCGTCTACCAAAAGATGCCTCTGCATGCTTAAAACGCGTTTTCGCACAAATCTATGTGCGGGTGCTAAAAAGAGCAGCATCGGCATGCTTTTCACGTCGTTTGGTAGAAATCCACGTGCGCGTTCTGCCAAAAGCACCATTTGCATGCATATCGTGTGGTTTTGCAGAAAACTGCGTCCGCGTCTACCAAAAGATGCATGTGCATGCTTAAAACGCGTTTTGGCACAAATCCATGTGCGGGTGCTAAAAAGAGCAGCATCGGCATGCTTTTCACGTCGTTTGGTAGAAATCCACGTGCGCGTTCTGCCAAAAGCACCATTTGCATGCATATCGTGTGGTTTTGCAGAAAACTGCGTCCGCGTATACCAAAAGATGCATGTGCATGCTTAAAACGCGTTTTGGCACAAAAGCATGTGCGGGTGCTAAAAAGAGCAGCATCGGCATGCTTTTCACGTCGTTTGGTAGAAATCCACGTGCGCGTTCTGCCAAAAGCACCATTTGCATGCATATCGTGTGGTTTTGCAGAAAACTGCGTCCGCGTCTACCAAAAGATGCATGTGCATGCTTAAAACGCGTTTTGGCACAAATCCATGTGCGGGTGCTAAAAAGAGCAGCATCGGCATGCTTTTCACGTCGTTTGGTAGAAATCCACGTGCGCGTTCTGCCAAAAGCACCATTTGCATGCATATCGTGTGGTTTTGCAGAAAACTGCGTCCGCGTCTACCAAAAGATGCATGTGCATGCTTAAAACGCGTTTTGGCACAAATCCATGTGCGGGTGCTAAAAAGAGCAGCATCGGCATGCTTTTCACGTCGTTTGGTAGAAATCCACGTGCGCGTTCTGCCAAAAGCACCATTTGCATGCATATCGTGTGGTTTTGCAGAAAACTGCGTCCGCGTCTACCAAAAGATGCATGTGCATGCTTAAAACGCGTTTTGGCACAAATCTATGTGCGGGTGCTAAAAAGAGCAGCATCGGCATGCTTTTCACGTCGTTTGGTAGAAATCCACGTGCGCGTTCTGCCAAAAGCACCATTTGCATGCATATCGTGTGGTTTTGCAGAAAACTGCGTCCGCGTCTACCAAAAGATGCGTGTGCATGCTTAAAACGCGTTTTGGCACAAATCCATGTGCGGGTGCTAAAAAGAGCAGCATCGGCATGCTTTTCACGTCGTTTGGTAGAAATCCACGTGCGCGTTCTGCCAAAAGCACCATTTGCATGCATATCGTGTGGTTTTGCAGAAAACTGCGTCCGCGTCTACCAAAAGATGCATGTGCATGCTTAAAACGCGTTTTGGCACAAATCCATGTGCGGGTGCTAAAAAGAGCAGCATCGGCATGCTTTTCACGTCGTTTGGTAGAAATCCACGTGCGCGTTCTGCCAAAAGCACCATTTGCATGCATATCGTGTGGTTTTGCAGAAAACTGCGTCCGCGTCTACCAAAAGATGCATGTGCATGCTTAAAACGCGTTTTGGCACAAATCCATG